>NW_010254762.1:0-1903 GCF_000690775.1 Eurypyga helias | reverse complement strand
AAAGTCCCAAAGCGTTATCCTGCGGCTAAAGCCTCAGCCCATCCCCTCCCTCCTCCATCGTGGCTCAGCGCTATCATCTGCATTCTGCACCGGGGGAAACCAAGGCTGAGAGAGGCACGTGAGGATGGCCTGGGTTCCTTTCTCCGTGTCCAGCCTCCATCTGTTCCCTCCTGGCTGGTTGTTACCCAGATGTCAGCCACTGTGTGAGAAGTGACACCACATCTGTAGCAGTCGCTGAAAGACCTCAGGTGCTAAACTTCGTTATGTTTGTTTACGAGAGAGCGGGGTGGGAGGGGCTAAAGGAGCATGGCAGCAAGGTGGGGTTTTTTGTCCATCTGTGTCAATGGTTTGGATTGGTGCTGAGATCAATAGCTCCCGAGTCCCTGCAGTGATGGTGCAAGGCATGACCATCACTGTTAGCTGGTCCCTCTCATTAGCCGCATCAGCAGAGGTTAAGAAATTAAACCTGAAACCGCAAGGAAAACCAAAATGGATGGATCGCAAATCGTTTACTAGCGTTCACCGACTTCAATAAGCCTAATGAAAAGCGTTTGACTGTCTCTGTGAACTTGGTTATTGATTATTAGTGAATGATAAGAGCCATTTGATATCTTGCTGATGCCATGCTCCTATTGCATTGCAGTTAAAATGTCAGTTAACGTGCCATTTAATATTCTATTAGTATTGAATTAACACTTATTACACTGGGAAAATCATCACCATAAATCCTTATTAAAGTGTGATCCATACAGCTGGGTGGCATCTCTGGCAGACTAAGAGGGGGTGTGTGTGCAGCCGGACGTACTGAGATGCATCACCCACATGGATGCGTGTTCGGAGCGCACCAGGACTTGGAATTTCCGTCTGTACATTGATTTTCCCTGTCAGTTTGAGAGGAACAGGTATGCTGACAGAGCAGCTCAAATCCATTTCACTTATTCTTCCCATTTTCCTCCATTCCCTCTCCTGTCTCCTCCTTGCTTTATTCTGGTAGCATCTACTAACAATTCAGAGGCACTTGCAAGGTTGCCTGGCCAAGCTGTTGCCCACTGTCCTAGGGCTGAGCTCAGGGGGTGTGGGACAGGTTACCACACCCATTTTCTCTTTGGCAGAGAGGAGGGAGGCTCCTTGGGTGAGTGTCCCCTCGGGAGCGAGAGGACGAGGCTTTGCTCTGACTATGCTGCTGAGCTGTTACTGACCTGAGGGACATTGCAGGGGCATCTTTGCTACCTCCAAGCAGAGGCGTGTAATGACCGGGTGGGGGGCAGAGCCCCGGGGTGCTGCAGTGTATCATGTAGTGCCATGGGGTAGGTCTGGAAAGCAGCTGGGGGAGGCTCATGCAGTGCGCTGGGTGTGCTTGTGCCCAGCAGCACTGATAGGGATTTTCAGCACTGACTAAGAAACTTCAGCTCCCACGGACTTCAGCTTCAGTGGTTAATCTGCTTAGCTTCTCACCACCACCCCCCTCGGGATTTTCACAAATCCAAAGTGTGCAGAGAAGGGCTTTGAACACCTTTGAAAAACATCTAACCCCTCATTCTCGGTGCGGTTACGACTCTAAGCGGAAATGTGCACAAGAAGGCTGGTGAACCCAAGGCATGGTCTGGGCTCCCAGCCCTGGGGCACAGTGCCTTCCTCAGGTCTTTGCTTCCAGCTCCCATCGCTGGTGGTTACATCCTGGGGTGGCCGACAGAGCTGGGACACTGCGTGGTGCTGGTTTCCCCACGTAAGTGGCCACTCGTGAATTCCCCTGCCCCTTTCTCGTTTTACAAAGAGCAGCTTTTTAAAAACAAAATGCTGATCACAGCTGTCAAGCACCTGCCCAGCTGGGAGGGTGGGCAAACCCTCCCATGGCTGGCTGGTGCCAGTGCTGGCTGAGGTCCTAGAATCACAGAATGGTTTG
>NW_010254761.1:0-13222 GCF_000690775.1 Eurypyga helias | reverse complement strand
AACCATTCTATGATTCTATGAGCTTCAAAAATGTAACATTCCTCTTGTGAATCTGGCTCTTAGAGCAACTTTAAGGGTATGTTGTAGGAATGAATGTTTTTAAACGATTAATCTTTCAAAAATAAAAAATAAGACTTCCAACTCATCTACAGTTCAGAAAGCTTTATGCCAGATTGTTGTTTAACCTGTTATGAGTGCATATTTTAAATGCATGACATGCATGTAATATGGTTAAAGGCAAATTATACAATGGCTGTGTATAACTTCTGTGTCACAGAATACTAAACAAAATACTTTGACACTACTAGCTGATGCAGTGAAATTCATATCCCATGTCAAATCTGGAGAAGACAAGAGTGTAAGTAGCTTCTTACTAGTGTGTGTAGGAAACCCTTTCCTGGTCTCTTATAGTTCTGTTCTGTGTTTTGAACATGTGTTTCCTTCTTTAACATACTTCTTGTATTTTATATTTAAACATACCATCAGGTCAAAGAATACAATAGCTCAGAAATATGATTTTCTACAAAGCATAAATGATAATTCAATAGTAAGGAAAAAATATGGCACTGCTTTTCCTAAGATGATCTTCAAGGTAAGTATAGACCTTCAGAAAGGCAAGCAAACCCCTTTTGTAACACATTTCTACTCTCATTTTCTATAGCTATAGCACTGACACCCTGTGTAAAACAGCCTGGAGACATGATCAGCAGCGGAGCTCTGGCTAATCTTGGGTGATGCCACTGGTTCTACAGCCAAATTGGGAAAAAGTAAATGTCCTTCTAAATTTCAGTCAAAAATGGTGTTTGTATTGATCCCATTACCATAGGACAGATGAAGATAAAATCTGGCCACTATTCTTTGTATAATAAGTGGTATCTTAGTTATCCAAGGAAGGAATTGGTAGCTGCAAAATGAGTGTGCTAGAAACAAACCAGAAATATGAGGTGGTAATGAACCACAGGTGATTCCAAATCAAGATGCATTGCCAAAGATACTGACCTCAAGTATCTTCCAAGCTTTGGAAATGGGTAACTTTTGTTTCTCAGACACCATACCCAAACCAATTGGCAGCAGAGCATGTGTATTTGTGAGTCAGGACTGGATTCCTGTAGCAAGAACTAGGAGGTAAGAAAAATTAAACCAGAAAGATTCTGTTCGCTCAGGAGAGGTTCTTGCTAAGTGGTACAAGTAAAGACGACTCAGTGTGTCCAATGCAGCTGGGTTTTCAGAGTTTCTCATCATGGCAAAGAACAACACAGAAAATCCTTACATTGACTGAAGGAGAAGTGGAAAAAAGTCATGATAACAGTGTGTCCATGGTAACTTTACACAGGGACAAAATTAACTACTCACTCACTAAAAGTAAAACCATGGGATCTATGACTTCTCCTAAGACTGTGCTAACCTTGGTTCAGCAAAGACACTGCAAAAGTAATCATTATACCTCCAGTCTCAACAGCTATTCTGCCTTGTTTTACAAAGGTTAATAATGTTTTCTACACAGCACTGGCTTTCTGATAGTAGTTTTAACATAGATTACAGTCCAGGAAAAAAGTTTTTTTAGGAGTTTGCTTAGAGCTACTCTCCTTTTAAAGCATGAAAGAGTGCCAGTCTCCAAATAGTCCCTTACATGTTTGACACTAACCTGCTTCCTTCAACTCCTGAGCATACACTAAAAGAGTGAGACTGAGTATAGTGTCCTGTGCTGCACTGATTAGCTGGAGAACAGCAAATTGTAGTCAGTCTTTTTCCTATGGCTCTAGATGTTACTGTCAATTTTTTATCCCAAGAATGAAGAAGCAGCAAGAAGGAGAATTATTCAGAAAATATCAGTGTGAGTAAAGATTACTTCCACTTCTCTGTTTATTCTGTTCTCTCTTCCTGGTTTTTCCCATTTCTTCTAGCTGTTTTCCAGCATGACTTAGTTTTAACCATGATGGTTACCCACCCCACAACTTAGCATTGGTTTTCCCTATGGATAGTGAGTATTCTTTATGGTTCCCAGTAAGAAAGAAAAGAAACAGTGGTTTTGTCTCTGCTAGGTAGAAAACAAAAGCAACAGAAGAGGCAGTGAGCTATGGTACATAAAAGCAGAAGCTTAATACTTTATAAACTGTCATGGCAGTGGAAAGACGGGTGAAGGAAGTTTTCTTCTGTCAAAACACTTTGGAAACTGTACCCTCAACAACATACCCAGGCTCTGTAAGGCCAAAACTGAGAGACAGATATCTCCCACTGAGCATCATCCCACCTATTTCTAGTGGTATCTACTGACTAAACAAATCAACTTGAATAAAAATTTCTAAATTTTTTTTTCAAGGTTTTTATTCAAAGAATTTGGAACTGATCATTCACAATTCAATGCAAGAACTGAAACCAAGAAAAGACTGGAATTTCAAAGAAAGAGTACTTTGTTATGTGTCTTGAGTTTATTCACTATAGGAAAAATAAAATCTTTCTAAGATGAATACTAATTATGTATCAGTGACATCAGTACTACTATGTAGTCCCTCTCTTTTTGCTGCCTCAAGGCTTGAAACAATGATTTTTTAGAGAAATGAATTTTAAAATAAAATTTTATTAATTCTCTGTTTGATTGGTTGTTGAATTGTGGGATTTTCAGCATTTGGATTTCACACCCATAGTTTCTTTTTCTACAATCAGGAAGAAAGAGAGTAGAAAATTTTAAACTTTGTTTTTCACAATCATTTGACTAAGTACTAAACGATCATGATATAATAGTGAGTGGTTAGCCACACTATGCCGTGCAGACTTAAAGGACATTCAGGTCATGTGTCTGAGACACAGCAAGTTGGGAAATGCAAACAGTAAATAACAATTTCCTTCTGAAAAAATGAAATTTCCATACAGTAGAAAAAGCTGGAATCCTAAAGTACAGTCATAGGCAAAAACTGAAGACTAAACATTGAAATATCTTGGGAGTTAAGGGGTCAAATTATTTGGTGGTGGGTTTTTTTTGTTGTTGGTTCGTTGGGGTTTTTTTCATTGCAATCCTAACAATATTTTTCTTTAGGTAAAGTGAAAGATTTGCATTGCACAAAAATAAAATCTGACACTGTTCCATGCCCGATACCTGACCCTCCAAGTGATTTATTTTCCCCACCAGCTCTGCTGAAATTTCCAATATTGCACTGAGTTTTAGTACCAGCTCATAGCTGCTCACTTTTCTTAGTACTGTTCTCAGCACTTCTGCTTAAAAAACTGTAGTGCAAAAACACTGACTGGCACCAGAGAATGCCAACAAAAGAGAAGTGTTTACTTTTTGGGGCCTGTTCCCCAGCCATTCATAATGTGCTCAAGGTAGGACTTACTGTTACACGACATAGTCAGAAAAAAAATTAAATAGGAATAAAGTTGATTTTTAAAAAATAATTCTTTATCTATTTGAAATACATTTCTTAATTGAACTGAAGCATTCTGACATCTTAATGAAATTATTGCAAAAATAAGAATGCTTTCCCATGAATTGCTGATTTTTTCAATCAAGCAACTCTAGAAATATACATTAAATCAACACTTCTCTGTATTCTTCCTTGAACAAAGACAACTGCAGGCAATTACAGGTAATGAAAATTCAAAACATTTGTGCTGGAGGAAATTGAAAAATTCAGAAGAGGATTTCCTGATTTGAAAGGCTAATTTAAAAACATCTGCATCTCGCACAGATAAAACCCTATTATACATAGGCAAGGAAAAATAATATAAGTCTGTCCAAAACTTTGGTAGTGAGGTGAAATGGAACAACTGGGTACTTCGTTTCCCTAGAGTATCACCAAAACCTGTGGTTTGAACACAGAACTTGAGAGGCCATAGAAGTCAAGAAAGGCCCTTATCAAAGGAGCCTGGACATAAAAGCACAGATATGTCAAGCTGTAGGTCTCCAATTTCTCCAGCTTCCACACTGTCTGGTACACTGCAAAGCAACACTGCCCTGAGCCAGAAATCATGCATGGCCTGAGATCTCCTGCAGCCCCTGAGTGTAAGCTTCCAGTGAAAATATGACTACTTTTGGTGGTGTTAGATTGTATAAAAATATTAGATTTTGTAAACATTCCTGTTTTGGTGGACTGCCCAATTCTAATAAAAAAATCCATGTAAAGGAAGGACTGCTGACTGGCTCACCAAACACTAACAATTAAGAACCAGAAGGTGAAAATCAGGCGTGACTTGCCTCCCTTGGAGCTAGATGGAAATTAGAAAGCAGCACAGCTGAAGGCTTTTGTCAGACCTAGTATACTAGCCACAGATTAATAATTTAATTTCCTTCTGACTCTCTGTCTCCAAGGAACCGATGAGCTTTTGACACTATTCCTTTACCAGAATGGCAACACTCCCAGCCCTAGAAGCAGAAGTCAAGAGCTCCTTAAGTTCTAACTTACTTGAATAGTTTCTTTCCCATAATGTATTTAGCAGGAAGAGATAAAGTTACTGTCATCTAATGCTATTAAGTCATTTACATGATTAAAAAGTAATTATGAACTAGTATTGTTGGATTTGATGAAAATACCTTGTATCACTTGTCATGTATAATACACTCTACCCTTGATACATATGGAGTTTTGAAAAGTGCACTTAAAAAAGCAATCATTGATGTAATTAAATGTAGACAGGAACACAAAAACACCGTGGAGGTGGCTATGGTTTGTGATAGGCAGTTTGTGTGTCAGCAGACAGAATAAATTTAAATCATATTTAATTACAAATTTTTGGAAGTTCTCAATTGCTTTTCATAAAAATTATTATCATATCTTACTGAATAGTATTTATTAGTGCAATTTAAATACATACTGTATTAAATATAATTTAAACATTCCTTGTAAAACTCAGCTATTCAATGGCTACACACTGAGATCTAGGAAAAAAAAATATTTTGAAATTAATTACACTTTTTTAATTAAGGGTATTTAGAACTAAGGTGGTTATTCTTCAATTCCCATTCACAAAAGCCTTTGCATTTTTAAAATCCTGTAATGAGCAGACTCCTTTCCTGTTCTGAAAAGGCTGGAGAGCACAAAGCATTCATAACCATGTATCAAAACAATATTTTAGGGGAGAAGAACACATAGGGAGAGTGGTGTCAAGAAAGTAAATTGGAAAATCACCTACTTGGGAGTGAAAGTAAGTGTATCAAAAGCCCCATGAAACGGAATTCTTTAAAAAGCAAGTAGTCAAAAATCTGCCTTGGAGCTCATGATGTATCACAATACTCGTTTTGGCTTGAAGAGCTCTCCAGCTTTGCATCAGGCAGCTCACACTAGGGAGGCTGCTAATCTGGGAAGCTTGGCCCTTTGCAATTCAGGAATCTCAGCTACAGCCTCTCAAATCAGGCCCAATGGTACATGTCTGGGTTCTGCCAAATTTGCAGTTGGGATATGGATGGATTGCAGGGCCTGTCAAACAGCATAACAATTTTCCTGATGTGTTATGCAGCATGTTTCCCCTCTGCAGTGCAACCACTCTTCTAGCAGAATTCATTTTAAACAACATAACCCAAAGAAAATTCTGCAGGATATGTAACTTCAGCAAGGACAGTGCTGTGCCTAAAATAGGAAGGGAAATGAAGCAGACTGATGAGACACATCAGTTCCATCAACACTTCCTTTTTCGCTGAGTCTTGCAGGTCTCAATGGTACCAGCCTCTCCTCTCTTGCCACCTCAGCCTCCCAGCCAGAGAAGCCAACTGATAAAACTGGTTTCATCTTATAGTCAATGTCTACTGCACAAAGAGCCACAGGCTCTCCAGGCTCATACCAACCGTTAGCAAATGACCTCGTTTTAATACTTAAATTAAATAATGACTTATTCATTTATGTGAAATTTATTACATTATATTTGAGATATAAGCACTAAATTTACTTAAGTAATGTTTTATTAATTTTTAAAAATTACTTGAAAGAGTAACAAATTCTACTTGCAATTTAAATAATTTAATTCCTTAACTGAGTAATTGTTTTACTTTACATTTCAAAAAGTATAAGAAACTCACTATTATGCCATGCTGGGAAACAGCTTTTACCTTTTAAAAAATACTGGTGGTTCAAAAATATTTAAATGTTAAATGTTAAAGTCACTCTGCTGTCATGATCTCC
Source organism: Eurypyga helias (assembly GCF_000690775.1). Lineage (NCBI taxonomy): Eukaryota > Metazoa > Chordata > Aves > Eurypygiformes > Eurypygidae > Eurypyga > Eurypyga helias. The sequence continues at coordinate 7,112 of NW_010254761.1, read as the reverse complement.
TCAAAACAGGGAATAATAATGTATATAAAATACCTATTATTCCATAAAACTAAAATTTTAATAATTATTCAAATATCAAAATATATTTAATTTGCATGCTATCCTAATCATTAAGTTATACTTTATTTTACTGCAGATAGTGGAAACTACCATGGAGAAATCCTTATCCTGGTAAAACAGAGGATAGAACACAACTCTGCATCTACTTCATAAAGAAATGTTGCCTACAAACAAAACCAAAGCGAAATGCTAGAGAATGTATCTTCTTTACCTAGGAAAGCTTGGTGCCTTGAGTCCTGTTTGGAAAACCTTTCTGCCCCATTCCCGAGTCAGCCTCCGTGCACACAGCTGCAATCCCATCTCAAAAGCAGGGTCCTGAAAAAGGTACAGCAAAGAGCAAAAAGGATAATTCACTTTTTGGGGTGAATTGAGTAAAATAGGTATTTTCAGCCTGGAACAGAGATGAATTGAGAAGGTATCTAAATGTTAATGGGGGATAAAATCATGAATGTCATGAAGGGAGGAGGTGAATAGTGTAGTGGGGAGTGCAGGGGCAGCCTCTGTGAGGAGAGGATGGGGTTGCCACATGTCAGACACAGCTGGTTCCAGTTGGCTCCAACGGATCCACCGCAGGGCATGGCTGAGCTCCTCAGCCAAGACGGTGGCACCTTGGGGAAAATGTATTTAAGGGTGAAAAACCTTTACAGCAGCTGTGAGAGAGAGGAGTGAGAAACGTGAGAGAAACACCACTGTAGACACCAAGGTCAGTGAAGAAGCAGCAGAAAGAGATGCCCAGGAGCTGGAGCAGAGGTACCCCTGCAGCCTGTAGTGAAGACCATGGTGAAGCAGGTTGTCCCATTGTAGCCTACATAGGACCACATCAGAGCAAATATCCACACTGCAGATCATGGAGGACCCCATACCAGATCTACAATGTTTTTTTCACCTTTTTTTCTCCCTCTTCCTTTTGAGGAAGGGGAGTGGGAGAGAGTCTGTGCGGATGTCTGTCCACTGGCCAAAGTCAAGCCACCAAACTGACTCAGGAAGTTCCTGAATGACTGAACAGTGCCATAAAATTACAGAGTTATTTTGATCTGCTGAAGGCATCTCCTGTGGTTCATTGTCAGACCACTGGTTTGGCCTGTACATCCACTCCTCTGGAATACGATAACAACTCCACATCCTGTCAGTAGTTCTCTTAATGGTGATATGACATGTAAACCTAATACCACTTGTTAGTAGGTGAAAGAAAAGGTGGCTAGATTTACCTCAGAAGAGGAAAAGCAAGATCCCACAAGCCGTTTTTCTGCACGGTAACTTGCATCAGCACATACAAAAAGTCAATTTTTAGAGGAAAGTAGTATCAAAAAAAAAAAGTCTGGACCAACAAGTTTTATTTGGTAAAATCATCTATATCTCTCTCCCTCTACATAGACAAAACCTCTTTTTGAGTTTAACAGTGTTTTCAGTCCAAACCATTAAGTATGGCTGGAGATATAAACAAGAGCCCACATGCTGCTTTTACTCAGAGCAGTAACCTCAATATTTGAAGTGAAATCATAGACTAAATTACTCAAGCCCTTCTATTTTACCAATACCTTCCAGCATTCCTCCTGTGTTTTCAGAAGGCCCACATAACTTCTCATTATGAAGTGCAAAGAAATCAAGAACAACGGCTCACAGAATATGCCACTGAAAAGCATACTGATACAGATGAAATGAAGAGAGAAGAAAGGTAAATGAAAACACAGGGATGCCGAAGTGGCATGCACATCTTTGCTAGCCAGATTAGACTAATGTGGAAATTGCTACAGAGAAGTCAAACACTGGGACTCAACATAATGTAAGCATTATAGCTACATTGGTTCTGAAACAACACAGCAAAAGCTTTAGCCTATTGACTACATGTAATTTTCTGCCAAATCTGGAAAGCCAAAAGCTAAAGGCTGTCAGGTCTGATCCTGGAGATTTTGACAAATTAAGACAGGTATAGCTCATTTGCTTAAGAAGTAAAGTGTGCACTGGCATAAGAAAAATGGCACTGAAGAGCATGTTAAATAAAGCCAAATAATGTAAGATTTGCATTGTAAAGGTAGTTCAAGATGGCAATGTCATGCATACTTTCAGGCCCATTCTTTGAACTTTCCATTGCATCTCACCCTGAACGCAAATATAATCTGCAAGTAAGAACTTCAGTAAGGTCTAATTTACCAGGAAAAGAAAGCACCCATCACTGTAGGAGCTATACTAAGGCAAAATCTGTGTTAAAAGACTTCCAGAAAAACATCATCTCAATATAATGCGAAACATGAAAACTAGATGGAATTCTATATTCCACATGTTATGACACATGGAAAAAAGGAAAGCATTTTCATTGTGCAATGTGATAAGAAGGCAAAGCATTAATGTTAATACTGTAACAACAGATACTCATGAAAAATGTGTGCATTATCATTCAGCCTATTCCTCTCAATAAACTCCTAAAACAGTAATCAGGAAAGCACCACCTTGAAAAAAATGAATGGCATATATGCTGTGTTTCTGTCTGATACCACGATGTCCAGGTAGTGAGACAATGACAAATTCCATCACATGTTGCTAAGAATTACACATTTTGAAGCCAATTAGGACTAGAGTTCCAGCATTTTCTAGCAACCTGCAGATTTCTTTAATATCAACTTTAATTGTGGATGCCTTTTGCCAGGAGTTCAAAACCAAATGATATGAACAAATTATGTGTTATTTAACCCTTATCCCATCAGTAAGTATTGCTCACCATGATTCCAAAATCAAACAATCATAATGTTGAATTTTAGGTTAATTATACCCAACTAATTTCCAGTTACCTGTCTACTTTTTTCTAGCTTAGTTTGGTGAAATACATAAAATTTAAAGAGCTCAAGGAAAAAAAAAAAATAGGAGTGTGCTTTTATGTTAAAGTCATTCCTGTGAACACCTGTGAACGGTCGAGTTTAATTGGGCTACATCTGCTCCTGATTCTGTGAGTTCTGACTGATAGTCTGTCCTTATACTGTATTGAGTTGTCTCTTCCTTCTTCCCCTCTATATGTCTTTTTGGGGTACAATTTATACAGAATGACACACTTGAGAAATGACCAACCTAAAAATCTGTAGCTGTGTTAGAGGTGATAGTTCTCAAAAAGAAACATTCAAAAGACAAATTCATAGACTTAGTTGTTATGGTTTCAAAAATAACAACTCTGGCAACAATGTGGCCTTGTACTGACCTCTGTGGTGGTTTTGGCTGAGGTAGAGTTAATTTTCTTTATAAGCCAGAGACCAGTAGTCATGGACAGTCAAAAACAGAGAGATAAGAGAAATGACAGTTTTCAGGTGAAACATTTCTGCCCCACAATGTAAAAATAAGGCTTAGTTGCTTCCACAGAATCACAGAACGGTCAGGGTTTGAAAGGGACCCCTGTAGATCATCTAGTCCAACCTCCCTGCCAAGACAGGTTTCTTTCTTCAAGGGATCTCGCTTCACCATCACAGGAGACAGTACAAGGCCATATCATGTCCTGAAATGCACTTTATGTCTGCTCATTTTATGCAATGTGAGTTATACTGATTCACTGTGGTGAAAATCCTACTGACTTCCTGGATCAGTCTCTTAGTGCATATTTATGAGCCAGAGCAGCAGTAAATCATTATTATCTCAGTGGATTTGGAATATCACAAGGTTGAACATAAGCAAGACTGTGGTAAATATCAAGGTGTCCGTCCAAACCCCCTATTCTGCTGCTGCTAGTCCTATTAAATATTCTTCTGTTTGAATTAAAAGCTATTTGAGCTCCCAGTTTTGCTTCTGCTCACCTGAGAACTGTCCCTTTCTGGATTTTCCTGCCTCAGTCCCATTACAAAAGCCTCAGTACTATCAGAGACCAAACCCAATGTGCATTCCCAGAACACACACACACAAAAAAAAAAGAAACAGTTCATGAAATGTTGCCAATTTTATTTTGAGAGGAAGATCAAGTTGAGTCTACAAATACTGTTATATCCTAGTAGATTGAATACTGTAGTGGGTGGGAAATTCAAGTTCATCATCCTGATCAGCATTAGGCAGCTCAAACTGATGTTTCCAACACCTCTACAAAGTACCCTGATGAGCCGGATGAGCACAGATGTGGTATCTCATATGCTTCTTGAAGCCATGCTATGGATGGACACATCACATTGACCTTATGAATCACCTACTCACTAGTGATCTCCTCAGAGCAAGAACAGAAGAACTCATGGAATTTATGAAAACTGAAAAAATATATAATAAGGAAATCAAAGGTGGGAATTCACGTAAATGATAAGGATGAGACTTTTTTGAATCTCTGTCCACTGAAATTGGTGCTTTTACCACTGACATTTAATGCAACACTGAATGTTTTTAAAAAGCCCGCTTTAACCATTATATCCATTTGTTTGAGGAAAAGTGATAGCAAGCCCTCAGGCAGATAGGAAAAGGCAGACACTACTTTATGCATGATTTTCAGAGGCATGTTGGCAAGATGCGGGAAACAGAATGTTGTTGCTCTTTTCAAATGACAGCAGACCTGCAGCCTGGAGACAGTTCAATTTTCCCCTGACAGAAGTTCAAGGATGGGGTAGAACTTAGTGTTTAAATGTAAAAATATTTCTTTAGCCATTTGTTTACAGAACACAGATGAATTAATTTTATCTGGAATACAGAAAAGCAAAAGCAGGCTGTTCTTTTTCTGGGAACCTCAGCTAAAGTATTGTTGTCCTCCAGAAGTTTTCTGTCCTGTCAGCAACAGTTATCCATCTGCTTAAATAAACTCTTTATTTTCCCTAAGTGCCTCTTCTTTATTATTGAGGAACCTTTAATCTAACTTTGATCATTAAAGACTGTATTACCGTAGTATGTGAGCCGTAGCTGTTAAGATGAACAACATAGTTCTGAGAACAAATTTCCAGAGCAGGAATTATATGGGTCAGGAAAGAAACCTGCAATCCATCCAAGGAAAGCAAAAAATTTTTTCACCCCAAATAACATTTTTTTTTTTTAAATTAAGAGCATTCCATTATTTGTTTCTTCTAAATTCATTATAATAGTGAAATCTGGGGAAAAAGCAACCCTCCATGTTATGATCATCAATACAGTGGAATGAAATTATTTTTTAAATAAATTTCAACCATGAAAAAATATGCACATTCAGCTCCATTACATCCTCTCAGACCCATTTTTGCTTTGAAATTCTCTTAATCAAATTGACTCAAGGCTAGATTTATTAATTTTCTTTTACTTCTTTCTAATTGCCCCAAACCTCAAATGTTAACTAGCCTGCCGGTATGCAGAACATTTAAAACTACATGGTTAAAATCACATGGGCACCATTATGACTGGGTATAGAAGATGGAATGTCTGCCTCTGTTTCCATCTATGGACAATGTCATATACAATGTTTATATCTCATTGTTTCATTCTAGTCATTACATTAACATCCTTTGTCATAACAATGCATTTTCCACAATACAGAGAAAAGTTATCAGAATTTCCTATAGCTGGAAATTTCTGAAGTTAACTGTGACCTGTTCTCAAATTTTAAAACAAAATTTTACATCTTTTGCTGAAAAATATGAAGGGTTTTAATGTAATAAAGTGTTAACTATCGTGAAGATAAATTAAAAAAAAATCCAAGAAAATTACCTTTTACTTGACTTGTGCACTGGGAAGATGCTGAAAACACTAATTAGTCATTAAGTGAGCTCAATTTGTAGTCTTAATGCCTCAGAGACAGAAGGCGGGTTAACTGTTGTTATTATGTGTATAATAGTAGAGCTACAAGTTCCCATTTCAGGCTCCCCTTGTTCTAGGAATTACAGAAATACATAGTAATTTTAAAAAGATCTTACCCCAAATAATTTTGGGGTAACATAAATCAGACTAGTAACATACATTAGTCTAACATAAATTACACTGCAATAAATAACATCAGGGAAACAATGAAAGGGACAGTAGTCAGAGCAAAGTTGTTTTTTACAGCATTTTTCCTGAAACCAATTGCTCCCATAAACAGTGAATCTACTAATATCCTAATTACAACATGTCATAATAAATAACTAGATCTACGTAAGTTGAACAACTCAGGTAAAGGAAGAACTTCCGACTGCTTTGAGCACATGAAAGAAATGTTAGTTTTATTTATTTAGTTTTCTGTTATGCAGTTGTGTCTCTTCTTGAAGCCTAGGTTATCATCATACAAGTCACATGTTCCAGGGATATATTTTTATAACCTCTAGTGAAAAATAACCATAATACTTGAAAAGTTTCAAACAAATAAAGAAACCTGACAAATCTGACAACCTGCATGTGACAAAGCTGTATGGTGGAAAATAATACCAAACTGAAAGGAAAATAAAAATAGAATCGCTAATGTGAGGAAAGAGATTGTACAAGCTTCCTACAGCTCCACACAGTGAAGTTTAGACGAAACAAGAACTTTACTCTTTACAACAAAAATGTCAATTCTGTGGTATTATGAAGCTAAACAAAGAGCTTTTAACTAACAAATAGACTGATAAACAATAAGAATAAAGAAAAGGAGTAGTTCTTGAGATTGGAATTTACCTTTATATTTGTCTGATTCAGTGTTCTATATGGTATTTTCTAAAATTATTTCAATTAAATTGAGATTATGCGATCTACTAGGGCTGTTAGGGGATTTTCTGTCAAAGTACCATAGTACCTACCCTAAAGTTGAAAAAAGTGGAGTGAAAGCTGCTGGCCCCCTTGCCGTTGACAAATTGTTCTTACGGCTATATTGTACCTTTTTCCCTGATTAGCTTTTTGTCTTGGTCCCAGGCAGCGACGAGCTGCTCTCCTGGGGCCAGTCTATAAGATTTTTGTTTCATTTCCATAATACATGAAGCTGAGTGGTCACTGTTACCCCCCGCACCAGTGGTGCCAGGAGCAAGCAGGGGGGAAGCTTGCAGAGGCTGGATGTGGGAAGTGGAGGGGGGGGTTGCCCTGCATGTTCCTGTTGGCAGAGGGGGTTTTAGCCAGCAGAACAGGTTTTTTTCCTCCTCTCGCGGCAGGGTGATAAGCAGCCAGTTATCATCTTTTGTCAGGGAAATTGC
>NW_010254760.1:0-3883 GCF_000690775.1 Eurypyga helias | reverse complement strand
CCCAGGGTTGTTATGACCCAAGTGATAATCCGATTGATAGATTTTTGGCCTTATGTCTCGAAAATAACTAAAACTTGAAGTGAGTAAGGGCAGTAGAAGAGACAGATGGACAAGAAATTATGCATCAGTACATGACACAAGAGGTAGCATAAATGGGGAGGAGGTAATCGTCCACATAAAGCCCACATCAGCAGCAAGATTTCTGCGGAACTATCAGTGTATGCAGTTGCATGCAGTAAAGCAATAGATGTCCATTTTCACCACAGGCAATTTATTAAACAGATTTCTCCCATTATATTTTCACATTAGCCATACTATCCTAAATATGTGTATGTATGTAACTTATTTTATGGGATCATTAATAACCGTAACAGCCAATACCCATCTGGTTACAAACTTAGTATAATGCCTAAAACAAAACTATCATAATGTCTTTTTTTGTAGTCAAGGAACTGAAAAGAAAGTAAATCTTGTGCTTTTTCACTAAGATGATCTTGCAGAATAATATTGGCTCACCAATGATTCTTGTATCCTATTTCAAGAGATTACAACATTAAAATACCACACCTTCCCCTTCCCCCCCAATGATTAACTATTTTGCAGTCAAATTTGACACAACATGTTTACACAGTTAGTACATAATGTATAATTTTGTTTCATAAACTTACTTCATAGTTCTTTTTCTCTCAGTAGTGACATCTTTTGTGGAATTTTATAGTATTACCAAGAGAGAAAATATTCTGTAAAATAAAAAAAAAAAACCACCAGCAAAAGCTGCTACATAATAGAAGTGCCTTTCAGGAGGGTAAAATGAGAATGCATATTTGAATTTGAACATGCAGATGTATTTTAGCATAAAACTGCTGCCTTTTAATGCTTCTCATAAAAAATATATGGGCATCTGGACAAATGGTAACAGAAGAAAATAATTCTTACTCCAGGAGTCATTTGTTTTGTGTAAGCCTTAGCCAGAAGGTATTTCTCATGTCAACCATGAAAAAAGATTTTAAAAAGTGTCACAGGCTGTCAATTCTAGCAAGAAAATCTACAGCTGGTAATTTTTATTAACAGAAAATGTGTAAAGTACATATATAAACCACCATGTCTAAGAACTTGGGTAGAAACAAAGACAAAAACTGTTTTGTATATGTTTTTCAGGGTGATCTGTTGTATGTTGCTGTTGTACTTCCACATCTAATATGGACCTGAGCTGGTGCTAGAATGTTTGACTGGGTAAAGATCTGGCGGAATGCAGAAGAGCACTTCATTTGCTCTTAGACACGTAACTGTCTGTAAAGCTCTTTTCTCAAAAGCCTGAAAGAAGAGATGAGTAATGGGAAGCTGGACCTGTGTTACACTGCCATGAGGCATGCCCTGTACCACGCTAGTATGGGCATGTTTGGATCCCATGTGCTCCAGAGAGTATGATGCTGCCCCACCTTTCCGGGGCTGTCACCATCATTCAGGCCAGTTGGAGCCGGAGGGTAACCTCAAAGAGGGTCCAGGATCACCCTTCAAAACAGGTGACCAGTTTGCACAGCTGGCCCAAGACGTGGGCTTAAGGTACAATTCTGTCTTCCCTCCTTTTATTTGTATGCCTAGTGCAGATCGCAGTCAACTAATTAGCAGGGCATGGCATTCGTTGCAGCAGATGGTATATGGGTGACAACTCCGTATCAAGAAAATCTTCCTCCTGCTTCACTGTAGCATGGAACTACTCTGTGTTCAGTAGGTTTTGTTACCTACAGGCTGACTCCTTTAATTTGTATCAGCAGTTTGGGAAGAATGATTTATTGGACGTTTGAGGGGATTTTTTTTAGGTATATTTATAGTGAAAATTCACAGCAAGCAGATAGTTGAAATCATGCTCAGTGTTCCAGCACTCCACTCATCTTTACAATGTGTTAAATTCAAACACTGTTAGCTTAGTGAGTCAGGCTTCCCTTTGTTTCACTTGTATTTTATGACTTCCTGTCTTAAACTCCTGGAGACAGATTAACCTCTACTGCAATGCTACCAACAGAGTTACATCAGCTATGAATTCAGGCTGCAGCTTTATTTTCCAGCAGGAGTATGTAGAAACGCTTCTTTCTTTCTCCATCTCTATCCTCATTTTGTGCTTTGAGTCATGCCTTTTTATTTGAGTGTTATTTCACACTTAATAGCATTGGAGAGTCAACACAGCAATGGAAGAAGCAAGCCATGTGTTAAGGAATTTGTTATGCGGGATGCACTCAGACTTCATTGTGCTCTTAACTATATAGATGAGACCTAGTGTAATGGCTAGTTATTAGCTCTGTGAGCTGTTGTATACACAAGATATGTAAATTGAGATCAGAGTAAGGACTCAGGAATTGTTTTGCAGAATCACATGCTTTTCTTTGTAAGAAGGCAAGATGATGCTGTTAAGACACAGAAAGTGGTAACAGCTCTGGGTTCATAATTAAAGATTTCTGATGTGACTCTTTCAAATGAGTTATGATCTCTTATTTGTCACTGTTGATACTAAGGAAGATAAAAGGAATTCTTATCCTTTTAAACTAAGGAGTTTAATTACTTGTAATAGATGTGATGTGCTCTAACAGGACAATACTGAATGTCACAGGAATAGTCATAAGGAAATGGCATTGAGGACTTTGGTTGAAGCTGTATAGGAAGGTATCTGGAATAAAAACTGAGAAAATTTTAAAATCAATCCTACAGCAGAGCAAACCTTTAGCTCCAGTGACACTTCTCAGTGTAGGATTATGCTGAAGTGAGCTTTGTATATAGCTTTGGTCTCTCAAGATGTTATTTTTCAGGCAGCTACAGCAGACAGAGGTTGTTTATTTGCTATTTATTCAGTTCTCCACTTAAGTTCACACTTGAGCAATAGCTGGCTCTTTGAGTATTCTCCTTCAGACTGAGTCTTTTCAAAGTACCAACCTTCAGTAGTTAATCCCATGTCATATCCAAGAGGTTATTTTTTCATATCCTCATCATGGAGTCAAGACACTCAACCACAACCCAGCCAAAGGGTTATTGTCTGCTCTAAAGGATAGTCAAGACACCAACAAATCCCCTATAATGCTAAATGGCTAAACAATTTCCTCTTGAAAATTGAGGGCAAGTAACACTTTACAGTGAAGAGGCTGAGGACTGCAGTGATCTTGGCCACTTACATTTAATGTCATTGAATTAAATTATGAGGGTTTTGACCAGTATCAGCGCTACTTTTTCAGTCACTGCGAATTGTACATTATTTCAATGGTGTACACTTTAACAGTCTAATTAAAAATAAACACCCACATTTCCTTTCATTTACAATGGAATCATGGAATCATTGAACAGAATCAAATCAATCTCTTGATTTGAGAATTGAACCCCCAACATCAGAAGGATATAGACCGGTTGGAGCGAATTGAGAAGGCCACAAGGATGCTCCGAGAGCTGGAGTCCCTCTGCTATGGGGACAGTCTGAGAGAGTTGGGCTTGTTCAGTCTGATTGTATGATTCTATGAACCACAGAATGGTAAGGGACCTTAAAGACCATCCAGTTCCAACCCCCCTGCCATGGGCAGGGACACCTTCCACTAGACCAGGTTGCTCAAAGCCTCATCCAGCCTGGCCTTGAACACTTCCAGGGATGGGGCATCCACAGCTTCTCTGGGCAACCTGTTCCACTGCCTCACCACCCTCTCCGGGAAGAACTTCTTCATGATACCCAATATAACCCCCCCCGCTTTCAATTAAAACCGGTCACCTTGTCCTGTCACTACAGGCCCGTGTAAAAAGCCCCCCCCAGCTTCCCTGTACCCCTTCAGACACTGGTACTACAACCCGGCAGGTCGCTGCACCAGTGTTGGGCACGCACCATCCCTGTCACTGCTGAAGGAGGTGGCAC
>NW_010254759.1:0-46189 GCF_000690775.1 Eurypyga helias | reverse complement strand
GGCCGGCCGGGCCTTGGGAGCGCGGGTGTCGTTGTTAAAGCCTCACCGCAGAGTTGGCATTGGGCATTGCCCGGGATGCGCCTTCCTGGGGACAGGTCAAACAAATCCCTCGCCATGTCTGGGTTTTTGGGTTGGGTGTGGTGGATTTTAGGTTTTGGGGTTGTTTCTTTTTTGGTCTGTCTCCCCCGTCTGCCACCATAAATTGAGAGATACGGTCTATAATTCCACCTCTCGTGCCTAGTTTCTTCCCTCTTGTTGATACAGCTGCCTGGAAGTCTGGGATCCCTTGGGGTTCCATGTGCTCAGCCTGATGGCATCCAGCTGGCAGGGGCAGGCTGAAGCCGGGGTGCAGGCAGGACTTGGAGGCTTCTTTTTTTTCTATTTTTTCCATTTTCAGAAGATCTCTGGATAAATATCCTATATTTGAAATAGGAGCATCCCAACGAAATAAACTGATCTGCTGATACCCCAAGAAGCAAATGAAATGGGAAGCAAAGCCTTTTTGGCTACTTCCTGCCCAAGCGTTTTGTGTGCTGCGCTGTTCTTAGCAGTAGGTGTGGATGTGAGGCCTCTCCAGATTTTATAGCTTCTTTTGGTGGTTTTCTTGGAGTTGTGTTTACGGCCATAACGTTGGAAGCCCAATTCTAAAATAAGCTCTGATGGGTCAACATATGGATGCCTTGAATTCAGGGAGACTTACAAGGTATTTGAGGTTGAAGTGTCTGTGTTCCCTATGACTCGTTTTACCTTTCACTTCTTTCCAAAAAACTCACAGTCAGCATTCAAACCAGTGTTACTTGTTCTATTAACTTGAAATGTTTCATTTTCTTTATAGAGCAAAATAGTGGAAAGCGAGAAAAATGTGAACAACCAAGAATTTAACTTTGAAAAAGTAAGTCAGCAGGACCTATCTAATCTCACTATTTTAGTGTGCAGGTGCGTGTATTTATGTCCTTAGGAAAGCTGTGGTGGGATGGATGTGAAATGCTTCCAGAAAAGGCTCTTTTAGGTGAGGATTTCCTAATCAGTGATTTTGGCTGCGTGCCATGCCAGAGCAGAGGAGCATGCTGGCTGTTGTAAATGCTCTGTGTGAAGAGAGGTGTGTTACAACTCTGTGGCTTTTCTGATCTTTCAGTGGGAATTTAAAATGACTCTGTTAGCTGTGTAAAGCTGTGTGAGTATCCATAACGTTTAGCGTAGCTCTTTCAGGCCCATGGTGTTAATCTCGGATTTTTGATCTTGTGTGGGAGGAAAAAGAAGTGTATTGGCATCTATTTTTTAAATAGCTGATGACTTTTTTTCCATTTGTCTTTTTATTCTCATCTGTTCTTATGTGAGCGTAACTGGCCTTAGACACTGAGTTATTCACAAATCTGTGCAAGTTGTTTTATACACGTGACGTTTGCTCAGGAATGTGTTGTGATCTAGTGAAATCTCTCACTGGAGACTCTGTGTGGAGCTCCTTACTGCTGAGAACAGTGGAGATTTAACTGCTGGCTTTAGGAGGGCTATGAATTCACCACTGGTTTTGCTAGGGCATTCTTGCGTAGCGTCAACAATACGTGTGTGTGTAGTCAAACCACTTCACCGTCTGCCCATCCATGTTTCTCACTGGTTAAGTGCTCTGCAGCCAAGGAATGAGGACACTGTAAACATTGGGTGTTGTGGGTAGCGCATTTCATTGTCCTTTGTGCAGCACAACATGATTAAGTTTTGTATGGAGAATGTGTTCCATGTGTTGTTTTATGTGAAATGAGGAGAGGTGAATATTGTCCCCCTGACAGTCCTCACCATCCAGAGATCAGATGGGCAGTGGTTAACTCTTCTGTGGTGTAGCTCCAAGCTCGGTTCGTTTTCCTTTGTAGCATGCTGATTTCGGGCATTAGCCAGGGTTTCTTTGGGAGCATGACTTTGTTGTGGTCTGTCAAGCATTATTTTACAGCAGGTTGGACAAAAAATGCTTGCCATTTTCTGTAACGTTCTAGGCGCGGCTGGAAGTGCACAAGTTTGGAATCACTGGCTACAAGAAGCAGGAACAACGCGTGTGGGAACAGGAGCGTGCTATCATGCTGGGAGCCAAGGTCATTGTCGCTCGGTTTGTGCTGGACAGTCACCCAGCTGTTACAGGGCAGCAGAGCAGTAAAAAACACGAAGGGGTTTTGGCGCCACTTTTTTAAGACAGCAGATCTTCTGGCCTGAGCCTTCTCCCACTTTATGCTTCATTTTACATTTTCTATTCTGTCTTGTCTGTTTTCTGTAGATGTGTGGAAAGTTAGTGTGGTTGTGTTACCAGAGATGTAGAGATTAAATATGGGGTGGAAAACAACATTTACTAATTTTTAGTCAGGCCATTCAAAACTAAACTGTTGGATGAAGGGGCTTGCTGTTTGAAGGTTCACTTTCCCGGTGAGTTAAAGACAAAGAAAAATTGACATTTTTATTTATCATCGCTAGTGTAAAAGAAAAAATAATTTTGTAGGTATTTTATGGGGTGTGGGGAGGAGGGTGGGTTTCTAGATGTCTACCTTACATCCCTGAAGTCCCTTTCTCTAACCCAAAAGGAAATAAACCATTTCGAATGTTTCACCATCCCACCTGAAAAATACTGTGCGGGTGAGTGTGTGAATTATTTTTTGAACCTATTTGAAAATTTCATCAGTGGTATTCCTCCCAATCTTTATTGCAGCCACCCAAAAAGGAACATGTGAACTACAAGATTTACCAAGAGAAAATGAAAGAGAAAAAACCAGCGAAGGACGAGGATAAGGGAAAGGTTTGTGTGAAATTTTCTCTATGTAAAGACAGCATGTAAGAGCTGGCCTGGGACTCTGACAGGTAATGCCTCGGGCACAGGAGGAGTGCCCGAGCTTGACACCGGCTGCTCCCTGTGGAGTGGGTTCCTGGCTCCAGCAGGACTAATCTCCTCGGTGAAAGCTGGCTGTGTGCAATATGAAGGGCACAGAGTTAGGCCTGTGTTGTGGTGGGTTTCACTGCTGTATCCTTTGAGGCTGATAGACTGATGACAGAAATTCAGCAGGTTGGGGTCTTTTTTTTTTCCTCTTGCCTCTTAAGGGAAGAAAAAGGCCTTCAATTAAAGTTTGTTGCATGCTGCCTAACCACAGGGAGCCGGATCTTCAGCTGGTTTTCTATCAGCACAGTTCCATCAAGGATCTTGCTCATTGTTTAAAGCCAGGGTGAGGTTTCTGTTGCACCCGTCCTCTAGCACGGCCAATCTGGCTCTGAGCCTACTCCCTGCCTCCCCATGGAGCCTTCTCATGTAGGTGGGAGAAGGCTGCAGAGTGGGTAATTGCTCTACCAGCCTGTTTCCTGCCACCTTCCTTCCCAGGGAACCTACTTCTGCCTCTCTGGCATGTGGCACAATCCAGTGCAAGACCAGACACAGTTGAACCCTGTTATTTGACAGGTACGCTGACTCAGGTAACCAGGCACACCTGCCTGGTAGCAGATCCATCTTTTGACCCAAGGATCTGTCACACGCCCAGGAAGCAGGGCCTCTCCCCACATGTGGCTGGATCTGTGCCTCCTGAAATGACAGGGGCAGGAGGTTGGTCGTGAGAGGGCTGTACGTTCTGTAAGGCGACGGGAAGGGCTCTGGGCGCTCCTAGCAGTGCCTCCGCACCACGTTGCGTCACTTGGCCTGCGAGAAGGTCTCCCAACCTGCTTTAAATGCCTGCTGCTCTGTGAAGCAGAGGCTACCGCTTGTGTTGTGTGCAGGTGGTTATTTAGCCAAGATGCTCTGTACTTTCCCATTAAAATATGTTGTCTTTAAAAACAGGAACATAAAGGTGATTCCCTGAAGAAGAAGAAGAAAGAACAGAAGGAGAGGTGAGCTGTTTTTAACGTGGTTAAAATTAACGTGGTTTTGTATTGCCCCCGTGTAACTCCGCACAGTCGTATACCAGAAATCGCGCAACTCGCAGTGCAAGGGACTTCTCCAACTGCAGAACTCGGTCACCCAACGGTGACGTTGCTCTGTGTCTAGCAGTTTCAGAGGCTCTAGTTACGTCGCTTAACTGAAAATATGTCCGTTCTGCCCCGTCATGTCTAAGGCTGCAGCCGGAGGTGAGATGGGTGGAAATCCCTGTGTGCCACTTACTCGGAGCGTTTGCCCCGAGAGATAATTTCTGCGAAACACAAGCTACTACCATATAGAGGGGCTTGAAAGGTGCGGTGGCGTTCTTAATCGTAGTGTTGCAGGTTCACTAAAATGTACTCTTGATCTTCTTTCTCTGTCCACAAGTCTCTGTCTTTCTAAACTTTAAAAAATGTAAATCATGCTGTGATGTGCTGCAAATTCTGAATGGCTGCGTAGGTAATAAGTGTTCTGGGATCATTGCCCGCAGTCATTTGATACTCCGTAATCCCAAACACTGGTTGCATACACAGGTGATGTTTTGCCATATTAAGCTTGTTCATGAGTTTCTGTTGTTTCTCTTAATGCTTTTTTTTCCCCCCCTTCTTCCTATTTCAGGAAGGCCAAAAGGAAGAAAGCGGTGCCTAGCATTTGGCACGCCGGACAAGTTGGAAAATTCAGAGATGGGACCTTGATTCTGCAAAGCTGTGACATAAAGAAAATTAAATCCTCTAAAGTTGTCAAATGAACTTGCAATTCAGAGTGAAATGGACTAGATGCGTACGATAGAGTTCACGGTGCTACCAGTGCAGACTTACGGAGCCTCTTGCCTTCCCACCATATCCTAAATTTTTTTACATTATTTGTTGTTGGAGGACTCTCTATATTCCATTCTGCCTTGGGAAGAATATGAGAATTTACCATTTGATAAATAAAAAAAAGACTTTTTATTAAGAATGTTACACAGGCTATTACTGTTAGTCAGCACGTGCTAAAGAAAGCATTTTCCTTCCTAGAATCATCTTACTGGCTTTATGTGAAGTATTAATTTAATCCACGAATTAATGGATTAAAATATATAGTTCTTTGCTTTCATCTAGAAGGAGATTAGAAAAAGCAATACCTTACTTGCTGTGGACCTGAAGTCGGTATTTTCAAACGTTCATCAGGCACACATCTGTTTCTGAAGCTTTCTGAATTGTTAGTGGATAGTGGAACTGCATGACAGCTTTCTTGTCCAGCAGAACCTCAAAGGGCTTCATAATCACCTGGTTTGAGATTTTTCTGAAGTTTTGACACAGTTAAGGTTACATACTCAGCTTGTGTAGATCTGCAGAGATCTCCAAATAAGCACTGTTTTACACAGGGGTTGGGTAACTTGGTTTGGGTTTTTTTTAAGACTGAGCCAAATGGCGATAGACGCTCAATGGCTACTGCTTGTTCATGAGTAACTCAAGTTTGTTTCGATCAGTGTTCCCTCACAAGGCTGTTCTAGGAAATCTCTGTCAAAACGGAAGTCTTTAGTGCTATTTGGACTTCTGCAATTCGGCGTTTAGTCCTCTCCCCGAACAGCAGCATCTGAGGCTGCCCTCTTCGCAGGACAGGTAAGTATTCTGGGCTAGGGAGAGCCACACTGCAGAAGGGGATGCTTTCCGGCCCACTCCTTCCTCCACGCCTTCCACCTTACTTTTGGGTCCTGGAGGACTAAGAGGAGGCCTAAGAGGAGGGAGAGGGCCTGGAGGGAACAAGAGCCAGGTAAAAAGCGGAAGGGAGTGTTTCTGGAGCCACGTGGGAAGAGGAGGGGTGTGCAGAGTTGGGTTGCTAAATACTCCTATCACGTTCCATAGTTGCGTAATTTGCTTTCTTCTTAGGCAGTTTTGGTTGCAGATTCGAACCGGAATTAACAATCCTGTTTGGTTATGGACTTAGAGAAGTGTCAAATCACGATTGCATGAGGAGGTGTAATCACTGAGCAGGGTTGAGTACAGAGCATCAGGACTTGTTGAGGCAGTAGATGAGCTTTGGATGCTGTGAGATAATCTGTATTTTTTAATCCCTACTTAATCCTTGAGCTCGTTTTTTCACTGCTCGTTTCTAGGTAAGGTTCTGTTTGGCTGGCTTTGGGTGTAATGTGCTGTGGGAGTTCATGTCCTCAGTCAGCTTTGGTAATTTAAACGGTTGACTTTCCACCTCCACAGCTCCCAAAAGCCGTTTAGGAATGAAGCTTGGTCAGAATGGAGCGTCTTAACGTTTGGAGTCCTGGTCTCAAACTTGTAAGCTCTGCATAAAGAAGAGTTGAAAGCCAATTCGGCTCTTAAAATAAAAAGTTGAAAACTGAAATGCCAGGCTGACAGTGAAACGTGAAGGCTTGGGAGGGAGCTTATTCAGAATTCTACATTTTCTTACTTGTTTCACAGTGGTGCGTGTGCATTATGAAAGGTTTCTGTTATATGGGGATTTGAGATGATTAAAAAAAAAGCAACCTGTCACCAAGGTGATGTGAGATAGCCATGCTACATCCTTGTCGGATGCTGTTCTCGGGTAAATAACAGTACCTTCGGTCCTGTTTTGTCAGTAGATGCATTAACAAAAATGGTTACAACCAACATCTGACAAACAAAACTGTTGAGAACCTGTTCTGCACCTCATGTTTCCCTGGCTGGCATGTGTTATTAATTCACAGAGTAATTAACAGAACGTGTAAGCGTACATTCAAGCAGCAAGGTGTGTTGCTTTTGGAGCATGTACACAAAAGCCAGTGTTGACTGAATAACTGATTGATTATGGGCAAGGGAGAGCAGGGACCATCTTATTTTGCCCTCTACCTGCAGGCAAATAGAGGAATAAAGGAAGAATGTAAGGAATTCTCCTTATCTGCTCTCTTCCGCATGCCTTTTTCTGTGACAGTTAGCTTGATTCCCATGTCCCCATATGCTAAAACCGGTGTGGTTGTCTTTTCTCCCAGTCAAACTCTGGGCCATGAAAGAGCCAACACCAGGCTGTTGTCTCTTGCAGGAAAAAAAACCCAAAGGCCACGATGGAGGGTGTCTCCATACTCATGCCTGTGCTCACTCCTGATTGTTTGGGCCAGTTTTCTGTTTCTGCCCTGCTGCTGCTTTTCGTGTGTTGGCTTCACTCTGCTTTACTAGCAGACACTTAGGAAGGTCGCGTAGCTTCCGCAAGCACCTTTCTGCACTGAGCTGTGTGCTGCCTCTCTGGCATTGCTCTCTCCATCACAAGGCATCGGCCAGGCAGAGGTGTGCAGCTCCAAGGTGATGCGGCATTTTAAACCACCTCCCAGAGTTTTGGCTTTCCTGCCCTGACTAGCTTTCTGTCCAGTCTGGCTTCTGCGCTTACTCCAAGGCCTTTCCAATCGGATCCTACTGGCGTCACAGTTACTTCCAGGCTCTGATTAGTCCAGTGTCAGAAATTTCTGGACACTGGGAAATCACCCAAAGTATGGTAGATGGGTTGGAGCTAAACAGCACGTCCCTGGGTACTCCGTAACCAACAAGAGCCAGAGCAAACGGAGTGGTGCTGAGAAAGAGGGGTGTTTCATGCCACTGGATCCGGGGTATGTCTGGAGTCGAGGCACACATGGTTGCTTTGAGGGAGGGTTCTCTGCTTTCTCTAGGATTAGTCTTCGACTGCGGTAACGAAGCAGGTGTCAACAGTTAGGCGTGCATCTATGTGCCTGGCTCCTATGCATTATGATGTCGTACTTTTTAATAATAATTTTTAATAATAAATAGGGTGCTGATGCTGAATTTGTTGGCAATGTTTTAAGAATTTATTTAGAAACTGTAAAACAGCATAAACTCATATGTCACATTTTCCAAAAGGGTGGTAATAATAATAATACACAAAGTTTTAGTCTGACCAAAAGACAAAAAGCAGTTTGTTTCCAATTCAAAAAATACAAACGTTTGCTACAGGTACAAAATTGTAAAAAGTTTGTATTTTCCTCTTGATCTGGTGACAGACACATACAGCAGAGATGTATATTTCACCAGCTCCAAATTCATATAAGCTATGGGAAATGATGATAAAGGAAAAAAGATGTGGTTGAGAAGGAAACACCAAATCAACTTCTCGTCTGTCGTCTAACGAGGAGTGAACACCGTTATCTTACTCCTTTGCACTTTTTCGGTTGCCAACATTTAAATTAGTGTTATTCATGCTTCATATAACAGTCAGAAATAACAGCAGGTTTACCTCATGCATTTATTTTTAATATTCATCACATAATGTCTTCTCACCATGCTACCTAGGAAGGTTAATGTTTTTACTGACAACACTTAAGGGAGGTGGGGGATGGAGGAATGCACTTAGGATCCAGGAATATTTCTATCTACTGCTTTGCAAGGAAATGTTAGAAATCCTCCAATTAGTGTAAAAAAAAGATCATTTTTTGTAATTAGTCCTGTGTGGATCTGTTTGCAGTAAGGACGGTAACAAAAAGGTCACTTAACAGAAGGGGGAAATGCGGCTGAGGGCCCCTGTCAGTAGAACACAGGTCTGTCTCCTGTACTGTGCCCCAGTGCTCGAGCCCTGCACGTCTGGTCTCTCTGGCTTGCGCGGGGGCTTCTGCGCCTAAGACGCCGACCAAGCGCGTCTTGTTTATGATGGATTTGTGCTTTCGGCTGCTGCTCCAGCCAGTTCTGCGTGTGGCGTTCAGCAGTGCTGGGCAGGGGAATCGCCAGAAATGTTGTCAGTAAAAACTAGAAGCAGCTCGCTTTTTTAAAAAAATAATAATTTAAAAAACAAACCCAACCCCTGTCCATATTTGTTTGGTAATTTTCAGTGACAGGCGCCCTTTAGTTTGCAATGGGGTTGATTTGTTACCGTAACCTGTTGAAGGACTCGAAACTCTTATCTCCCTTCCAAAGCTGATCTCGCTAAGGTGCTTGGGGTTTTCACGTTGTCTTGCCTGGTTCAAAGCCGATTTCTTGACTTTGCTGTTTAAGTGGAATGCTGCAAAGCTGGTAAGGCCTGAGATTTGGTCTAACAGCTCTCTTTCCTCCTATTTCTGTTTGTGAGCAAAGAATGTACTAGATGGCACCAGAAAGCTGCTGTTACCAGGTCGTTGGTACTTCGCATCCCTTCTCACAGGAACGGGTAATCTGAATTATTTTGGTGGTCCAAAAACGCACCACCTCTTGCTGGCAGTCGCAAACCGTGGTGTTTCCAGTACAGTGGTAGTGGCAGCTCAGCCTTGATCTCATCTCTCTCTTACCTTGCTTAGGCAGTGTTGTTATGTAAGAAAGAAAGAATAAGCTGCATCTCGTGTTTCTTCGTGCTCTAAAGCAACTCGGAAACCAGAGCGTTGGGTGCTCTCTGCCGTCTTTACCTACTACACGTTGGAAATACAGAACAAAAATACAAAGCTTACACGGCACTATGAACGCTATCGCCAGCCAAGGACAAACTACGGCACTATGCTACCAGGGCATTATTTACAACGCGATGGAACGTTACACACATCGTAAATTACATGTAATACTTTTAAACTCTGATATATGTAAGCTCATGCTTTTTTAATTTATTTTGTTCAGTCCAATATATTTTCCTCTATCTTAACTGCATAGGCAAGTATCGGAGGCAACGATGCTCTTGGCCTCTCTTCTGTGCTTTTAGAAGCCAAATTACTTCCCCCATCCCTGACACACCTCAGTATGCTACTCCCCTCACTGACGTTTGTTGTATGGCGCGTACCTTTCCGCAGCAGACGTTGTACGGGACTGTCAACTAGGCCTGTGCTCGTACTGGCACCGAGTCTTAGTACGTGATCTTCTTGTCCGCTCTTTTTGAGTTGATGAGGGAAAAGAAGGGAGTGGAAGTTGTGTAGCATTGCATGCCATGGGAGGTCTGACAGTGCTCCTGACGGCACACTGCTGCCGTTTGTTCCCACTAAACTCAGTGGGGAAACTTGGAGAGGAAAATGTCAGGCAGAAGGTTCGCAAAGGCTGAGGTTGGTGTTTGCGCGGGTGGATGAAAACTGAGGGTCCCTTGTTGCTCTGCAGGACAGCGTTTGCTGCTCTATTTATTTAGCAGCTGTGCGGAGGTGCCAAACTGGTGTATGCAGAAGTCACGCTTTGTTAGGTTTATTAGAGGAGGGCTTGTTTAAGCCTGGGGTCCCAGAGTGCTGCACAGATAGCCCAAGGAATCAAAAGGATGCAAGGGCACCCAACGTGCTCCCCCTTGGGTATCCGCTCTGCGTATCCTCAGCCCCCGGGCTCTCCCTGGACAGACAGCAACACAGGTGCTGCAAGGACTGCGGTACTAAAGGCTGACTCCCTCCTAGAGAAGGGATTTGGAGGAAACAAAAACTGGCACAAGAGATGCTGTAGGTGAAGAACGTGCGAACTGCTGGGTTTACGCCGAGACGGTCCTTGGGGGAGTTACCTGCGGAGAAGCAAACTACCTCCAGCCTGAGCAGAGAGGTGGAAGTGCCCTGCTTCTCCCCACCTGACACAGTTCTGCAAAGGGAAAATTCTGCTCTGCCTGTGTTCAGGTGGCCGCTGCCATCCGGATGCTCTGCATAAATATTCACGTGTGGAGTAGGTAGTTTCCTAGCGTAATTCTAACTAGTTAAGCATTATTTCCATTACTCAAACTACCAAAATGTGTCTAGTTGAGTCATCAGAGTACAGTCTTTCGGAGTAATTGGTTTATTGCTATGGGCCATGCCAAACCCACGCCCTGGAGTGTGTACACAACCAACACATAGAACAGCTTTGTTTGGTTTTTGATCTAGGCTAAATTAGTCTTACTAATACGGGTTACCTACTTCTAACTGTATTCCTTTTATTTTATTTGCATTTCTGCTAGGTTAAAAGGAGACTGTAATGGTAGCTAGCCTGTACCTTACTTCTACAAATGTTAGAATGTGTAGAGGATAACAAATGGGCTTCTCTGCAGCTCTGAAGCATGTCCTTACCTACTGTCCATGTTAAAAACTAGCTAACCCGTATCACTCACTGAGTCCTCCCCAAGGTATAACACACCAGGAACCGATACCAAAGCAGCTGTGAAAACCAAAACAGAGTGCTGCAAACAATTCTAAAACCCATTCAGAATTAATTTGAAACATCTGGCGATGGTTGAAGATTGAAGATGTGAATTCATTTGAGTTTCCTTCATAGAAGTTGGGAGTAAAGACAAAGGTTCAGTCCCAAAGCAAACAATGCTCTTTTTAATACAACAAGTGAAAGTGGAGTGCCTTCTGTATTAAAATTACCACGGGATGTTTCCCAATATAAAAAACTATGTGCAACTTATGTACAGTATTCCCATACACTGCTCTGACTGGCAATACTCAAAGCCAACGCTATGATTACAACTGTTATAGAAGAGCACACTCAGGAGGAAATTTGGGGTCCGGTACCATTCTAGCTGAGGTAGGTTAAATTAAATTTTCTAATTAGCAGACCCACTAATTAGAAAATTCTTCATTGAGTTCACATGGTATGAAATGAAACCGGAAATTACAACAGTTGGTCTCTGCTGTTCTTTAAGAAACCAGGATGAGCGTAGAGCAGTTATTCCACCAGGATGAGCGTAGAGCAGTTATTCCAACGCCTACAAGTTTACTAACACAATCCATTCCAGACTTCGAAGAAAGTACCGTTGCTTTCCCACTTAAAAGCTTATGTTATTTTTTCCCATCGTTGGTTTTGTTTCCTATTTCAGTCTTGACGTCGCGGAAGGTGCGCTGCTGTTCTGCAGGAGGGGTGGGCTACGGGATGCTTCTTGGTTACAGGCAGCATGATGGAGGACTGCTTTTCATCTGCATGATGGCTCGAGACTCTCGTTCTGGGCTGTCTCCCCGTCCCTACAATGGCTGTGAGGTGGGATGACCCCAGGGAGAATCCTGGCCACTCTGGCCCAGAGAAGCCTCGCCATCGCTCATCACCACCCTAGTGATGTGCTCCAGCCAGAGACCCCAAGTGGAGCTGCAGCAGGATGCCTGGGGGCTGGAAGGCTGCCCAAAGGCAGGCCTGGGCCGTTCGTCCTGTGGCTGTGGTTTAATGCAAGGCAGTCAGCTGGATTTTGGTCAGAATATTTGTTGTCAGGTTTAATAGTTACATGTCTGATAACAATATGTGTGTGCGTATACCTATGCTTGGAGAGGAAAATTTGCATAAGCAGCAGGATTTTTAAAAAAGGAAACGGTACGTCGATGGGATTTAAGAGTTTATGCTTTTCTTGTTTGATAGCACCACACTTACATAGGATTAGAGAGAGAGTCTGAGATGTCACGGGCTCACAGGGTCTGCTGCATCTTGCCCCTTGCAATGCCGCTATACACACACACACTTGCGTATGTCAGCTGGGTTCAGAGGAAAAGCGCACACACAAATCCATGTGTTTTCTGACCGCAGCATGCAGGCGACAGTGCCATGGCTGTGGGAAAAGTTCCCTGTCAGTCAGACTCCAGTTGTCATGGGCAGCACCTGAAACAGCGCCTTGTTTTCACGGGAGATGACACAGGTTGAGTCTTGCAAAAGATCTGTGTCCCAATCCAAATTCTTAGGGATGGATTTCACAGTAATGCTGTGAATCTCTCTCACTCAAGTGCTTCATTAGGATCGAGACGTTAATTAGCTCACAGTAATCTAGCTGAAAATTAAGGCTTCTGATTGCAAAGCTACATTGGAACTACAGCTGTCCAGGGCTTACCAGGGTCAAGGCAGGAAAGCAGCATTTCTCCACATGGGATGCTTTGCATGCGCCACATGTAAATAAATCTCCTATCGATTCAATTCAAAGGGATCTCCCCAGTGCCATTTTTCAGGAGCTGCACTGGTAACCACAATCAGACCTTCTCTATGTCCACAATCACACCCAAATAACAAACACTGAAGTGTATCAAGGATATTTTTCCTCTCTACTTTTCGCTATCTGCATTCTGCATGTATCGTGGTGTTAGCTAAAATGAGTGCTGTGTTTGGAAACCAATCTTATAGAAGAAAACATGCTGAGTTCTGCCACTGAATTCTATGGGAACGTTATCCCATAACTTACTGCAGTCTAGAGCCAGAAGGAATAATTAATGGCCATTTGAGCCCCTGAATGTAAATGGACAACCAGGAATTCTTGAGCACACAGCCTCCACTTCAGCTGCCAAAACATATGCTTTTTTGATTTAAGCACTTCAGGTGGCAAAGGAATCCAGTTCACCTACCGGTAAATTGCTCCAACAGCCGCTGTCCCTCAGTCTTAGTCTTACCCATTTTTTTCTGGCATCCCTAATATCTTTTAAGCACAAATCCAGCCGTGAGAGAGACAATACACTCATTTAACCTTTCGCTTTATAGATGTAGGGGTGTGCGAGTGTGTGCACATGTGTGTACATAGGTGTGCAACGCAGCGTAGATATGTTCAGGTACCTGCAATCGAGTGCCAGTTCAGCGGGTATGCTTGCTATGGCTGTTAAATTCAAAATGGAGCGGACTAGCTGTAACCAGCGGATGATTTGGTGAGCAACATGCTGTACAATGTTTTAAGTCAGGAAGGAGAATGCTTTTTTACTGACTTGAAAGTGCCAAATCACACTGAGAAAGCTTACAGAATCCAGCACAGGGTCGGGCGGGGGCTTCATCAGTTGTTGGGCAACTTGGGCTGTTTTGCACATTGTGGCACCTCCAGTCCCGTGTGCAGGGTCACCTGCACAAAGAAGAAATAACACGTAGGTTCAAAACTGGGACATCCTCAGCAGAAAGCATTCGTGAAGAGCAGGTCAGTGACAGGGGAAGGGCTGTGGGGGTCCAGGTTTAAGTCTTCAAGAATATTAACGGAGATGATATCAAGGTACTGGAATAAGCAAGTCTCTTCTCCCCTCCCTTCTGAACACCTTGGGGTCTAGAAGCCAGGTGTCTGTATCTCTTCCCAAATCCAGCCACCAGCAGCTTCTTGCTAGACTCACAGTGTGTGAGGGACCCTGAGTACTTCAAGACAGGGATCGCAGAGTGGAGCCCACGTACTAAATATAAGAAAATCCATTTATCTTTGCTGTCCTGGCAGGACAGAGCACAGGACATTTTAGTGCTCCTTCTGTAACCTGGTATCTGTCTCTAGAAGGTCAGGGTTCCCACACAGCCCTACCAGCACACCACTCAACAGCAAACACAAGCTCAACCTCAGAGTTTCCCCCTGTCCCCTTGTTGGCCATGCTCTGCCTTAACTCAGTTGTGGTAGGAAATGCAAGCCAGGTACTTACCTGAAGGTTGTAGGTAGCTAAAACTGAAGGTAGGTTGTGAGTAAAAACCCGTGTTGGATACAGCAGTGAGGTGCCCAGAGAAGTGCCTGTGTCTTCCATCAAATACAATAAAGCCATGAAACCTCCCTGAAAGATCTGGATGTCACCGGTAACGCTTGCTAAGTGTTCCTGTCCTAGTAAGGCCATGCGAGGTCCCTGGTTTCACTTTGGCTGTTCTAAATGAGGAGTGTTCCACCCTGGCTGAGTTGGTCCTGCCTGACCTAAGCTGACCTCCTTCAGTCTTCCGACTCCTGGGTGTTTTCCATAGGTTCTCCCTTACCCTAAGTTCTGCTGCTGGCAATATGCAGCAGTCTTGAAGTAAAAATGCATTACATTTAAAGAGGGTTCCTCCAAGAAGAGATCCTCTTGGGAACAGAGGGCAATCTCCAAAATTCAGAAACTGCAGGAATGACGTGCTGACTGTTGCACTCATTCTCTGACCTACGTTGCCTTTGCTCTCCTTACCACTGTGCTGCTCACGTCTGACTCTTGTCAATGTTAATACTCTCCAAATAATCATAGAATCATAGAATGGTTTGGGTTGGAAGGGACCTTAAAGATCATCTAGTTCCAACCCCCCTGCCACGGGCAGGGACACCTTTCACTAGACCAGGTTGCTCAAAGCCACATCCATAAGATCCAAATAAGATCTAAAAGGAATTAGGGTACCCCTGGTTTCAAGTCAAACTGGCGGAGGAAGCCTTAGCACCGCTGCTTTCCAAGTGGAGCGTTGCAGCAAAGTGTAGGAATCAGCGTGTGCAGGCGCTTTCACTTGTTTTTACAGCATTATTCCGCACATCTGTGAGGCGAGGCAGAAGGTCAAATGCAGTTTTCCAAGAAGTGTTAGTAGCCCAGGCGTCAGTCGGAGAAGGAAAGGGCCCCTGTCCATACTGACTACCCATAGACGATGTTGGCAGCTCCAGCAGCCATGGCCGGTAGCATACGTTCTCCTGAGAAGAACTGCAGAAGACGTACCTGGACGTTCCGATTGAGGCTCAGTGCAGGCATGAAGACTCCCTCGACGTTTTCAAAGGCTGGAGGCCCTTGCTGCTGCCCATTTATGTAAAAGGTCAGGTTGTGCTTGTTCAGATCCAGGAGAACACCCACGGTGGCACCTTTGGAAACTCCTCCTTCGGTCCTAGGGTACAAAGGGACACAGTGTTGGCGAAGGCAGAGCTGTACACCGCCGCTGCTCTCTCTTGGACGAGGCAGTCCTGCTAAGCAAAGGCGGAGTGGAGCAGCATGGTGAAATGATCATCCCCGTGGCATTTGGCAATGACTGGTACGTACGTACCACGTTTGTGGGAGCTTAGTGGGGAGATCCTAAATTAGAAATTAGGTCCATCTCTCCTCCAACTGCAGTCTAAGAGCTGAAAATGGTGTCCAGAACTAACAGGTCCCCTCAGCTGAGGAGGGATGGAGACGTGAGCAGGTCAGCATGCGGGACAGGAGTCCTGGAGACACCGCTCCCTAAAGCACCCTTGTTATAGTGAAGCGATGCACGGCAGGGAATGAAAAGGCAAAAACCTGGTTTCCTGGGCATTTGTTTCTAATTATTATGCCTGCTAACAACTCGAGACCCAGAATTCCAGTCTGAGTAGTCACCTTGGCATCCCCTAAGGGGACCCAGCTTTCCAGAGACCAGGGAGCCAGCACAGGGCCAACAAACAGTGGTTTTGGGGAAGGAAGGGAAGGTGGGGCTGGTTAGGGATAAACGTAGCTCCCTGACAGACAAGGTGCTCAGCTATAGGGCTGGGAGCTGTTTCAAGTGTGCAGGCAGGGTTATTAATACCAGTGATAATTGGTTGTGTCAGGAGCAGCTGCTGAGAGCTACCGTGGCATGGAAGCTTGCCAGGACAGACTCAGCCATTACAGGCTTGAGTGACTTGACATTAATGCACTTTGATTTGGGGGTTAGTCAAACCCAGTATTACTTTAAAGAGCACTGAACAAAACAATCTACTAGATACGCAGAATGGCCATAGGCACTGTTACTCTCCTAATATCATGGAGGCTCCGTGATGGATTTACGGCCTGACACAATTTGTTCAGGGTAAATCAGATTTCAAATAATTTGCAGTAGGAAAGGAAGCAGCTGTCATTTGTCCCATGCACGCCCCTCAGGCACACAGCATTCACAAGATTAATGCAATTTGGACATAAAATCTATCACAATACGTAGGCAAAACATCAAAAATACAAAGAGGGGGAGGGCATCCAAAGAGGATTAGGAAGAACATAGTGCAGGGGAAGAAATTTTCATCTTGTCCACTAGGTGTCATAAACCGATTTCCTTTAGCCCAAATGTGGCAGATGGCATTTCCTCTGAAGGCAAAGGGTGTCTTCTCTGTGGCGTAAGAGTGTAGAATACTATTCTGACTTCTCCATTTAAAGCTCTGCAAACAATAACAGTATGGCTGAGAATCACGAATCGGCTCTGAGATGTGTTAGATTTCAAACTTTAGCACTCTCAGGTTCCTTTTCTTTGCTTTTTGGTCCTATAAGCATTAATAGGTTTCTCGCTGAGCTACTCTCCAAAACCATAACGTAAATTATTTTCCAACAAAAGTTAAGATGCTTACTTATCCAGATCGTGGGAAGCAACAGTACTATGATCTAGAGCTATTTACAAATAGATTGCATTATTCTTTTTCTCTGTTTAGGACAGCTCTGATTGTAGGGCACCATGTTTTATATCCTGCAGTGATATTAAAATAGATTTTATGACATCCTTTTAAATGACATTGATCCTCTTAGGGAAACAGAAACAGCAACTTTGCCTTTTTGAGATTATTAGGCTCTTTCCTATATGACAAGCTAATTTGCTTCTTGTGGGCTAATTAGCTGTGCTTTGCACAGTGACATTGAATGACCCCTCTAACGCCCCCGGCAACAGCCCCGCTGATGTGGAGAGGGATGCTGCTTGCATCCACAGCCACGGGGAGTGCATGACCCGGCTGAGCATCCCCGGGGGTCACAGGAGCACAGGGCCAGAGCAGAGGGACAGGGACCCTCTCCCTTCCTTGATGCCACAAGTCTTGCAGGACTTCAGCAGTTAGATTGACCCCTTCCTCGGCCACCACCTCCCCACAGTGGGCAATCAGCTCTGGCAGGACAAAGCCAGGGCAAAGGCAAGCGAGGGCACACTTCCTCACTCTTCTGTGCATCATTTAGACAGTATTACAGGATATTTTTTCTAATAAGTGTCTTAGTTGCAATAAGAGACGCCAGCTAGCTCAAGAGACTCCAACTGATGTTTCTTTCTCCTGTAAAAAAGCTGCTGCTTTACTGTAATGCATTTTTTTTAACTACTTAATGACAGCGATACCATAGGCCCCTGGTAATCTGCAGGCCATGCAAAAGGAAAATACAGCTGTTTGTTACAATACTTCTTCAATAAATACTTAGCACTCATTAAGTGATAATCCAGTTTTGAAGATACGCGCTGCTTTTTAATTATTTCAAGTAAATCCCACTTCTCACACCACTTATTAATTATTTCAAGTAAATCCCACTTCTCACACCTCTTTTCTCACAGTCCTGCACATTTTTATTTCTGTGTGCAATGATAAGTCCTGAGTATGGAAAGGGGAAATTGGCTACCATGAAAAATGCCATTGCCTGTACAGTGGAGGCTGTTATTCTAAGATGCTTTCAGCAGCAGCTTCGACAATGTGCCGAATCGGACTGCATGGATTAGCTTGAGGGATTAAGAATAGTAACAAGTTTCACTATTATTGAAAAATAAAGCTTAACAATTTATGAACACTTTAATAAACTGAAGAATTAGTTTAACTCTCTGTTAACAGTATTTTGATCATGAGCTTTACAGTAACTTATCAACAGTATTTTTCAGTCAATTATAACATTTTTGTGTCATGAAAACCTGGTCTTGAGACCCCTTAAGTCAGTGAAGAGACGCTCCTGATCCTGATCCTGAGACAGGTCCAATGTTCCATGCGGTGAGTGAAAAGAATAGGAAAGTACTCTAAACGTGGCAGGTCCCATGAACAGGTCTCTCACGCTCCACCTCATCTTATCCTTGAAGCTAGTCATTTATTTATTGCCCTAATTCTTTTTCTCATGAAGATTAGGAAGCATGAAATGATTATGAAGATGTAACCTCTATCACAATAACATCCAAAAAAGGATAAAAAGGCTAAAACCTGACAATCAAATTCCTTTGGGCTGTCATACTGTGCTGTCATGCACTTGCTTCCAGTGGGGAAAAACAGCTAGGCAGCAACAACTGTTTCCACAAGACTATTACAGCTAATGAGTTAAAAAACTGACCTACTTGACTGTCACGGTTAAAAATATAATGCTTAGACCTAATTTCATTGAAGCGCATGTGATTTTGTAACACCACATGCCCTTTGCAAGTGTACTGCACTTCAACAGATATTCCACGGGTCTATCCATGCCTTGGATGTGCCTGCAAAGCCCTTGTGCTTTATTAAAAACCAGGAAACTATCATCAACACAAAGCACTTTGTTCTCCTATGTAAGCAGGGTGATTGGAAATCCAAAGTGCTTCCATTGTTTGTTTCCCAGAAAAAGGGGTTTTGCTTAGCTTGTGTGTTGCTTGCTGGGATGAGCATGCTGAGGACCAAATCCATAAAATAGGTTTCTGGGACAATACTACACAGAATGGTTGCCAGCTTTTTTCCAGAAAACATAAGCTGTTTCAAAGAGCATTAAAATTAATACAGCTTAACATTACTTCCGCCCTAAATCGAATCAAGATGTTAAAGGGACAGAGGACCTTTTGATATTATACTGATGTTACTTGAATCTATATTGTATTAGGACATTATCTAAGGTCTTTGGAGACATTGAAAATATGCCAGAAAATATTCCAATTGACTTCAGATAGCTTTTGATCCAGCTACAAGGTTCTTACACCTGCCCGTAATAAACTGTGAAATCAATTATGCTTCAAACAAAAATTCCCAGATATTGCAGTATGCTTACCTAAAATACAAGTATGTTTCAGAGTATAGATGACTATTCAACAGGAGGCATTACAACCAGCTTTAGGATACAGTACATGTTGGCATGAACTTAGCACTTTAAGGAGATAATATCTGAGCATTTCAGCATTTAAAAAATCATGGCAAGCCTTTCTTTTAATCATTTGGTGTAACAGAAACAACACCTGAGCTAGTGAGCATGGAAGACCTGCTGGGACAGTCAGCAGACAACTAAATCAACATTGATTCCCACTCTGCCACAGACCTGCTACATATCCTCGACCAGTCAACTTATTTGTACATCAATCTCCCATCGTGATAGAGTAGCTATACAAATACACCATTTTCCAAGGCCATCGAGGAACTTCGGATCCTGAATCACAGTCTTCAGCTGAGATCTTCTCAAAGGTCTCAGTTCTCATAGTACCCAGCTGACCTTCATCTGGGCTGACCCTCTCATGGGACAGAGAGAGAGAGAGAGCAGCGCAGTTCTGCTCTGGTGGTACCTCAGGGAGCTTCAAGCGAAGCTGACCCTGTCTCCCCTACACAGTCCAGCATCAGGTCTGGGAAACATGGTCAGCACTAGGCAGAGGTCACTGTCATAAGTGCTGAAAGCCATGGAATTGTGTCGGCACAACACTGGATCTATCCTGATACACGCTATCTCTGTGTGATCTGTCCCTGGAGGTAGCTTCAGCTAGAACATGGTCCCATCGCTCTGTTGCATAGAGCACACAGAGCCTCCGAGTGGTGGGAGAATGGGGTGTTTGGTAACGATGGCTCCGGAGCATTCTGAAATCCTCCTTTGTGTAAGCTGGTTGTTCTAGTTGAGACACTTTTCAAAGCTCTTCAGTACAATGGCTCAGTTGGACAGAAGCTGTCACTAAGCCCTCACTGCCAAACAGTCCCTTGTGTCCAGGTCACCCTAGGTGTTGACCTACAGCATTACCCTTAATCAGCTTTCGGGGCTGGCAATAAACACATGCATTTTGGACAGGCGGTCACCACTGCTTTGCCTAATTGTTGTGCAACCCTACAGCCAAGATTCCTCCTAAGGAAGAGAATCAACCACCTTTCTCCCCATGCTCCTCTAGCAATGAGAGAGAAATCCGGCATCCCAGAGCACCGTGCTCCTGTCTGCAGACTCTGTGTGTGGGACGTGCAATAACAGGCTTAAATCACAGCAGGGGGGATTTAGGCTAGACCTTAGGAAAAACTGCTAACAGTGAGGATAACAAACACCAACACAGATTGCTAATGTGCAATCACTGCCACTAGTGATGTTTAAGAAGGAATAAAAGAACTACTTTTAGCAGGGGGATGGACTAAATGGCTTGCTGAGACCCCTCCCTCGGGTGCAGAGCAGAAAAAGGGGTCAGTAATGAGAAAATCAGCGCTTACCTATTGGTGTGAGAATTGCAGTGCATGAACCAGCTGCGGTTGTTGTCAACGTACATGGCCCATGCCTTGTCATCCTTGCCCAGCATCATGTCCTTGACGACGTTAATCCTGGCAATACCAAAGGCTGGATCTGGATGGTTGTCATACCGGTCCACATGCAGTTCCCAGTAATGCACGCCCTTGGAGAAGGCAGCTGTGCCAAGAACAACCCGGTCATCGTAGCTGTTGCAGGTGGCAGTCTGGTTGTCATTCGACAGCACTATGTCTCTGTGAGCTGAGGAGGGGTCGAAGGTGAACCATGCCACTGTGGAAGGGGTAGACGAAAGGCAGGATTATGGCGGAATGGGCTGTGTTCAAGTGTCACCTGCTTTACTTCAATTAGGAGAATGAGATTCTGCCTTCACAAAGACCCCACTGCACTTTTCAGGTAATAAAGACAGTCTTTCCTCGTTACTGTAGGCAGCTACACAAGATTGCTTTGAGCCAGTACCCTGCTGCTTTTCAGCTTAGAAGTGCCTTCTATTATCTGTGCTTGTTCTGCTGAATGTAAGCTGCTAAGGGCAGTGACTTTCTGTTCTCCCACAGTAACAAGAAAGTCATCGAGGAGACAAAGGCTTCTCCATGCTATGGAAACTGTTCACATAGGTGAATTGGTTCAGGATTGCCTGTAATGGAAATGGAGTTCCACTGTGTCCGTGCTGCTTAGAGCCGACTTCACTAGTTTAGCAAAGGAGAAAAAAAAAACCCACCCCACCACCAGATAAAGCTCTTAAAGTATAAATATTTTATACTGTCCTATTTTGGCAACACAGCATAAAAGTGAAAGCTATAATAGCATGCACTTCTGGATTCATTACAATATCATTAATGAAGAAGAACTTCTTGTAATGCCCGTATGCATGTCAAGTATAATTATAGAGGAACAAGCATGAATTCCCATCTCTCTATTATCAAACCTTGCTGTGAAATTGAAGCAGTACTGAAGAAAAAGGCAAATTCCAAAGACACATGGAAAAGGGGAGACGGAGTGGCACAAAAATATCCCGTGTGTTGTACAACTGCTTCTGTATGGCAAAGCATATAAGAATCTTACACCCCAGACCTCCACAGCCAAATAAAACTGCATTATTTGAAACCCAAAGCGTTAAAGATAATGGAAAATCCCCAGAAGTTATAGGAATGAGAACTCAGTCCCTGTGCACACTCAGTTCCTGGCCTCTCTGCTCAGATGATCCACAATCTCCATGCCAGTAGGTGCTGAAGATATTAGTGGATAAAAAGGGATGCAAATGTACTGCCTCTGAGACCTGCAGCTTTTCATTTAGAAACTGTCAAAAACCCAACTCACCATCTGAAGTCTGTAAAATAACTGTCTTGCTGTAAGGACCAACTCCCGATGAGTTGAAAGCTTTGACTCTTGCATTATAGGTACTGTTGAAATGAAGGCCATCAATGGTGCAGAGAGTCTCCTTGCCAACATATACTTCCTAAACATTCCAAGAAGAAAGGAGAGAGAGGAAAAAGGACATAATTTAACTGTTTCTCCATGTCTTGTGATCAGTCATGCTAAGACTTCTAAATCTAAGCCACAAGTGAACAATTCTCATCGCTTCTATAGAAGTTATGTTGTTGTAACATGGACAGCCACAGCAGTGGAGACATCACGGATGGTTAGCAGTGGAGACACTAAAGTGAAGATGAAGCTGGAAAGGTACAGCAATAAAGGGCAACACAGAAAGATCTTAAGGGCTATGAGGCCATTCTTATATTTATGTAGGACCAAAAAAGGGGGGGTGTGGAAGAATAAAAAAAACAAGTAAGCACAGTTTTATTCTGTTGGAAAGCTTTGCTGTCTCATGCCTGTGTTAAAATATAATTTTGAAACCTGCAAACACAGAGCCAGAAGGAACTGATCTAAAGATTAGGATCACATGCACCACATGATCAAGCAGCAACTAGACAACACAGACATCATAAAAGTCTGCAAAGATTTATTAAAAGCAAGCCCTTGTGTGATGTGAAATATTTCAGGAGGAGGAACATCTAGGAAGACTGATGAAGAGGATCAGTCAGATTATACACCCTATGATGAACTGAAAGAAGTCGAGAAACATCACATTTGTTGGAAAACTGACCAGAAAATGACAGAAAAGGAAAAAAACCTGTTTTAGCAACTGCTTGAAAGCCACAATTCCTTTCCACCTCCTATTTCTTCAGTTTGGTGAAAACCATAGATTTAGCAAAGGCCCTAAAGAGCTTAGGGCTGTGACTAAGCAGACCACTCGGGCCCCAGCTCAGTTAAGACACTTATGTATGTGCCAAAGAGTAGTCCTGTTGATTAACGCTCTTTGATATGAATCTAAAGTGAATTAAGTATGTGATGAATGAGAAAGGGATTACTTAAGTTTACAGCAGGCCAAGTGTTCGACCACTTTGATACCATGTTGGCTGCTACAAATAACAAAATCTGTTGGGTCCTGAGTTAGCTGATAATCTTTCATGGGTAGAAAAAAGAGTTTTAATAGAATAGCTTAATTTATCTCCATGTTATAACATATGCTGTCTGTGCAAAATGTTGTATTTGTAGGACAACTCTCACATTTTCTAATACATTTCATTTTTTTACCACTCTTCACTGCTTGTGTTTATTTAGATTGATGTTCTCTGTTACAAAGGGAGGCAAAAAACATTCTTTAAATCCATGCATTGAATACTGATAAAATGCAGTCAGTGTCATTGGTTTCAGATATATAATCCTTCATGAAAAGGGTCAGCAATGAAATGGCATTGCTGAAAAGCCTGCAGTTTATCTTTCAGTGAGTAAAACTGAGTGTTTCTACCACAGCAAGTAAAGCATTCCCTGAGAAGCTGTCACCTTACATTTTCAAGGACTGCGATGGCTTTGTATCTTCTTCAATCCAAAATCTTGACAAAGCAGCCCTGGCAGTCCTAAAACCTATGGTAGATACCAAAAACCCCCACACGAACTGGCTTGGATAAGCAGCAGCCTGAAATCTTCTTTATTCACAAGTATTTATTTAGATGTGAATAGCACTTGAAAAGGGCTATTATCCGAGGCACTGGAATCCATAACACCTTGTCCCTAACTCTTCATTCACCATGAAGTGACACTCTTACCTACTAACTCTATCGGCAGCTCCCAGCAGCCGTTCACAAAGGCCTTTTCACACTTGCAGTAGAGACCAGCCTCTTCAAACCCACCTGAAATGGTACTTGGACACAGGAACTGAGGAGACCTTTCACAAACACACTACCCTCTTCAGAATGACCTGCCAATATCACTGACTCTACTAATGAGAGGCGTGGAAATCAGGTGCCTTTGCTGGCTATGGGTGTAGCAGTCTGGCACAGGGAGGCAGTTCCTTAGGTGGACCCATGCCAGGCCATTTTCAGCAGCAGAAACCTTTAAGTTTCCAGTGGGAAGCCAGTTTGCAGCTCCCGAAGAAATGTCATCACAGGTTTTTGGCAAAATTTGCCACTTGTGAAGAGAGCAGCTGTGCTCCACAATGATCTCCAGATGCTTTCAAGGCCCAATAGGGAATGCACCAGGCCAGCCTGGTCCTGGAGCAACAGGAGCATGAAGACTGCCTGAGGAGGAAGGGCAACTGCTTCCAGCAGGACATGGCTGGCAGAAAGCTGACTGAATGATTTCTGTAGTTTGTTTATCTGGACATGGCAAGAAGGGATGGGAGCCTATAAATACCCTGCAGCCTGGGGCAAGCAGTTGTGGCACCACCCTGAGGGTCTGTAAGGACAGCACTTGGGATGCCTTCCCAGACTTACTAACCCCATCACAGGGTGTCTGCAGAATGCTTCCACCAGCCTGGTCTCATCCACTCTCAGAGAAAAGATTTAGAAATCCCATCATTTTATGCAGGATCCCATTTCTACTCAGAAAGCCAGGAAAAATTGAGTTGCATTTCCAGACCAAGAATCTCATCTGTTGAAACAGGGTGCTATGGACAGACAAGAGTAGGGGCTTCAAAGAAACCTCTGTTTTGTGGAATGAACCACTTCCAGTTCCTGTAGGCTAGTATGGAATTTTATGCTCTGGTACACCCCAGGGGGACCTCAAGGCCCTTTGCCAAAGCCCTGAGAATAACCTCAACCAAACTTCCCACCCAAGCTGGGGGTCTTTCTAACAAGCAGCATCTGCACTGCTTTCTACATCCACATGATGGAAGCCGGGACGTTTTGACAACCTGCATCTTCCCTACCCCCTCTCCCCACCCTCGGACAGACACAAATCCATATCCTGAGGAAACTCACATACAAAGAAACACAAATAAATGCTGAATGAAATTCTCACTCGGAATTGGCCACCATCTCCATCATCAAGTTCCAAGATATAACCCTCCACCGGGTTGTGGCTCAAAGGTGGCATCCTCCAGGCCAATGTCACACTGTTGTTTCTGGTGCAACACTTCTCCAGCTGCAGTAATGGGACGGGTGGCACTGTAACAGGAACTGGGTACAGATTAGTGTAACTCTGCCCTACCCCATTAGTCTGTGCTGCAAGCAGTGGGATGAACGCTCACCCCCCTCCCCTCGCAGGGGAGTCAGTGTTCGACAGGAAGAGGGCCCGTTCCCCTCCTTGAAACAAAAGGCAGTAAAAATGATATAACAAAACGTTGTTACTCGGTTAAATAAATCAGTTGGCTGAAATACGTAAACAGAAACATATCTGGACATGCTTCTGGTGCCTCGTAAGAACTACAGCCTGAGGACCTCACT
Source organism: Eurypyga helias (assembly GCF_000690775.1). Lineage (NCBI taxonomy): Eukaryota > Metazoa > Chordata > Aves > Eurypygiformes > Eurypygidae > Eurypyga > Eurypyga helias. The sequence goes on along the minus strand of NW_010254759.1, from coordinate 20,925 downwards.
TCTGGTTTCCTTCCCAGGGGTCACTGGCTGGAATAATTTTTTTCTCACGGTAGAGCAATTTGTCCCCACTCTCCCCAGAAGGAGAGAGGGAGCAGCAGGGGATCTTGGGCCACGGGGTGGCATGGAAGATGCAGTGCTGCCAGGAAGCCCAGCTCGTTAACGAATAACTGGGTTATTAATCAAATAGAGCCTGAACTCCATCATCAGCAGTAATGCAATTCCACAAAATAGGGTGGGTTTTTAAAAATCTAATCTAACACCCCACCCTGCCAATTTTTCACCCAAACCACCTTGGATATGTTGTCTTTGTGGCAGCCATACTTAAAAGAAAGTGTTGAAGAAAACTGTTCTGTTTGCAAATTTTATCTAAATCCTTAGGTTCGGGTAGCAAAAGGAACTTCTGCACCACAGGAGATTGCTTGTGGCTCCCTCCTCTCAGAAATTACAGGCAGGAAGTTATCTACCAAACATGCCTTTTCAGTGACTCGCTGGGGAAAAACACCAAGAGGCTGTTGACCAGACCAGCATCTTGAAAATAAAAATAAACAGAGTAAAACATTCAGCCGTGCCTCTGTGGGAAAGAGGTCTCCACCGCACCTTCTCTGCTAAATGCAACTGAACTCTCACTATCCACGCTTTGCTGGAAATTACTAAGTGAAAACTTGGTCTTGCGGAGATCTGTCATGCGTCTTATGCACTGCTGAAATCACACAGGTTGAGTGGGATGTAAGTGATGCAGAGACCCTGCCTGGTTTTCTGCCCAAGGCTGAATTTTGCTGTTCAGGATCATTTCTGCAGAGCTCAACCGTGTCTTAAAAGGAGCTGAGTGGTCTGATCATTCATTGACTTAGCTCTTAACAATGTCAGTTTGCTCTTCTTTTATCTACTCTGCTTTGAGCCTCTGGTTTATTTTCCTCTGTCTGTCTGCATGAGAGCTAAGCCCTTGAGCTGTTCCTTTCGTCCTATTTTACCTCTCCGGATAAAAGAGGACTGTTCACGTTTTGTGTACCAAGTAGTCTGTGGGAAAGTGGATGCTACTGTGCGATGGGGCTAAGGCTTCACCCCCACTTTCCAAGTGGCACGAAAGTCAACATCACACTTGTGATAAACAGCGCAGAAGCTACCGTGGCTTTCCGTTGGCCTTATTCATCACCGTAGTGAATGCGGATGGTTGGTGGCCCAGAAGAATGACTGTGGTCTGAAACAAAAGAGCTTTATAAATTAGCTCTTGAAGGTTTTTCTGTGAAAAGAGGAAAAAAACAGTCTTGTTCCTGTTCCTTGATATTTAAGGATGATTCAGACGGCGTCACAAATAAAAACCTTGCTTGTTTTTTCACATGGCAAGTTCAGACTTTTCTCTAGGAAACACTGCGTCTGGAGAAGTAACAGAAATGTGACATTACCAGAGTCAAAAACCTGAAAGCTACGAATTCAGAAGTAATGGGATTTTTTTAACTGAACCATTTAAAGTTCAGAGTTTTTTCTATATCTGTTAGCCCATGTATTTCCAGTGATTGATGAGCCTGGGAGAAGACAGGGCTGTATCAGCCATCCACACTCCTGCCACTTCAGCTAACTGGTTAACCCTCTCAGGAGGCATTCACTGTCCTCGCTGCTTCTGAGACTCTCCCAAAACCAGATGAACACCTAATTCCTGAAATTTATAAGGTGCAAAACAGACAACACCTCCTCACCTCTGAATAAACTACTAACCTCTCCAATCCCCTGCAAAAATTGCCTAGGGATGCTGACAGGAGGCTTTCAGGGACTGTTCATGTAATGCACAATGCTGAAAAAAAAAGAGCAGAATTTTGGGGGGGGGATGGTGGTAAATGTTTTACAAGTCCCTTTAAATTACAGAAATGGGAATGCCATCCAGGATTAGAATATGTTTTCATACAGGAAAGTACTGTTGTTCCCACTTCCCAGGGGCAGCATGAATTTTGGCCCTACGTGTGACAGTCACACATGCCATGGGGAAGTGCCTGGGCTGCTGTGCTGTGCCACTGGACATTTAAGTTTTGGTGAGTAATCCTTATCAGCCTCCTACTCCCTCTGGCCAGCCTGTGGCCTGAGCTGCACAACCTACAGCAGCTGAAGGAAAGGCAAGAAGCTGCCACTGTGCAGCTTTGATGGATGGTGCTCGCTGCGCCTGCCCTCCTGCCTCCTCCCCTGGACACGGGCAGGCAGAGATTTGCCGTGATCTCAGATTCCCTCTGGGAGGAGAAAAGGTGAACACTTGGTGTAAAAGTCATAGGAAAGTGTGAAGCGAGTTGAATAATCAGGACACTGGATATACTTCATAGAGAAGAGCGATGGGACAGGACTAAGAAAAGGAAAATATAGGCTGTCAGAAAAAAAAAGAACACTCAGATGTTAAATTACAGTGCTGTCCCACTTCTTGTTCAACTTAAAAGCCCTCTAGAGAGTTTTTGAAGGAAAAGATTAAAACTATAAAGGGAGAAATGATACTGCATTGGCACAGCAAGACCTATTAATGAGTCTGAATGATGTCCTGCTATTTTAAAAGTGCTTCATGCACATCACACTTAGCTAAAAAATGTGACACTGATGTTTCATGTCAACTCAGCAGTTTCAAAATGCATTGCTCAATGTATCTCACAGCTGATCTCCTCCCAGGGTAGAGCGTAGCTGCTCTAAGATGTTGTCTGTTATCTGTCCTCTTGACAAGCAAGTTGTGCAATGATGCTCTCCACCTTCCAGATTAATTTTTAAAGGTCTAAATGCAGCAAAAGAATGGGACCTGCAGAAACACGAAAACTTTGACCTCCTCCAAAACTTCAGTCTGGCCCTGTAATAGCCTCAGTCACTGATGTAGCAAGTGCCCTACAAACATCATTATCGAGAGAGAAGGAAAGACCACAGAAAAAGTCCTGGGTCCATGATGCAGAGCAGACAGAAGCAGGGATAACACCTATGATGAAACGGTTACTCTTTCATTTTCAGAGCTGCGCAGCTCATGGCTGGAGAAGCAGAGAAGATGGGCGGCAAGAGATGTGTCCGGGGAATCTTTATGGACAGTACTCCTGAAAAGGAGAAGGGGCATATGAGTCCGTATTCAGAAGTGGTACAGAAAAGTAGAGAGTAGCTATATTTTTTCCTATTTTGTACCTAGTCTCTGTTTTACAACAAACCAAGATTGCGTGACAGTTCCAACTGTTTGAACAAAACAAACCTGGAACACGTATTTGCCTGTGTCCGTAGCCTGAACTGAGGAAATGTGATGTACATATTGAGCCAGTCATCAGAGGACAGGAATTTTGTGCCGAGGCACTCAGAAAAAGCAGTAGAGAGAAGAAAACCTGGACAGAGGAAAGGGATCTGGGAAAGCTCAGAAGGCCAGCCATGCACATGTCTCAGCAGGTCAGCCAGCCTGGGGAGTATGACTCTTGCCAAAGGGCTATCAGTGAGGCCCTTTGGTCAACATGAGTGCTTAAGCATTATTTCTGCACCTATCACATTTCTGCACATTTAATTTGTTACCAAATTGCTGCTTCTTTCTGTAAAATTAAAACCACCCCCTGATCTTTATTTAGAGATGAGCTTTACGTTTGGGCTTATAGAGGGTCCACCAGTAAGGTACGTGAACAAGTCACCAAAGCAAATGTAATGTGACTTGTTCTCATTTTCATTCTTCGTCTAACACAGTGAATCAATGTTTACTTACAAGCATGCTTTCACTCTAAATGACCCATGCAAGCTCACTGAGGTTGAATGAGGCCAGAGTTTGAAATTAAAAAAAAAAAAAAAAGAAATTCAGTCATGCACTAAGCATTGAATAGCAACAGTACAGAACTTAAAATTGCAAAGCCTTTGGAACAACACAACTTGCATTTGGAAAAGCCACGCTGGCTGCGTTGTCCTAGGTTTCCCCAAAACTCCCTTTACAGATCGTCTCCTATGTCTTTAATGCACCTACTTTTGTCAGATCAACCAATATAGTGACCTAATAACACTCCCCAACATTTGGCAAAGACTGATGACTTGGTGCGCTGGGGTAGGTAGGATTGGAGAAAGAGGAGCAGGTGTGAAGAGACACCAAGATTTTTCTTCATGAAATTGGAGGCTCAGAAATAAACAAGTCCTGATGGTGATAAATAGCCAAACATCACCCTGCAACACCAGCGGCTCCACACAGTCAGCAAAGTCATCTTCCCAGTGAGTCTGGGTGCTCACTGCTGAAATGCTGAGTTCCTTGCTCTGTGGTATCTGTGTTTCTAAATGCAAGGCCACTATAGACGAGAAGATAATGCAGAGCTGGTGGAGGCCACAGAAGTAAAATTTCAGGAAAAAAGAATGGCAAAGTGTCATTCTGAGCAGCTAAATGCAAATAGATTTGCTGTCATAAACTGAAAAATATAAATACACCTCTATATACTGAACAATCCTTGATACCTATGAATGCTAGCTCGGAACCCAGCAGCTTGTTCTGCCTGGGCACACAGAGGCACGAATAATGCTGTCTCTTGTCCACCTTCCGGAATGGCAGCCAGGTTAACGCTGTTTCCACCATCCTTGGCACAGTGTGCACACGGTCACGCCAGTTGTGCTGACCTGCCTGATGGGACGTGCAACAGGTAGTCCCTGGTCAAGGCCAAGACAGCTCGAGGAAAAGCCCTTCCCGAGGGATAACTGTTAGGGTACTTCCGGGAAGCAAAGTGCAAGGGTGCTCGTTAGTTCTGCACACGTTTGGGCAGAAGCAGTCCTGTCCTCTCCTCTGCCCCTCAGAGTATGTCTAGCTCAGCAGCAGAGCTTCACTGCGATCGTATGATAAATGAGAGCGTAGCAGACAGCACTAACTTTCATAAAGCTCCAGTGAATCTGGCTCAATTAAAGTCTCGTAAGTCTTCAAGCTTAAAGGCAGATGAATGTCCAAAAGCCAAATACTTAAGCTGCTCTCACCTCAAGTGAACTGTGGTTAATTAGCAATCTAAGGGGATAGTTTAACTAAATTCTTTATGCATTTGGAAAGGAGAGTGGTGGAAGATTAATAAGAAATATATTTTACAATAAATATGGCCATCATGAAATATAAACTGATTTTAAAAGACAAGTGCAGACAGTATTTGGAGAAGTTTTACCAGTGATACTTCTCTCTTGACTCTGCATTCCTGGCTGTCAATATTTCCAAGGAGCAGTTCACAGGTATTTTTTGAGTAACATTATCACAGCCCCTTTATGCCAGATGTAAACCATTCTTGGCGAGCGGCCTTTGGCAGCCTTGTTTCTCCACATACTTATCTGCCAAATTATCCACCCTAATCACTTCATCTTCGGTCTCTTAGGTTCAGAATTAGGCCCAGAGAGAACAGATAAACTGAACAGAAATCTTTATGTTTGCTTAGAGTCAAAAAAAAAAACCCACTACATCCGGCATCACAACACGATTATCCTTAACTCATTCATTGACTTCTGGCAGCCTCTACCCTGTCACCCACATGTATAATTAAGGTTTGAATCACCACTGAGGGAAGCTAATGGCATCATTCCCAGGGACCACAATGGCCTTCAAATCTAGCTGCTCTATGGATCTCTCTAATTCTGATGCAGTTCTCATCCTGCTCCATATAAAACAAGCTCATTAGAAGCACGTGATTTTTTTTTTTTTTGGTTTTGGCAATGGCATCTACTGTTCATCAGCTTCTGCTGTTAAATATTTTTTAAACCTCCTTTCCCTTTAATGTGTCTCCCGGGATCATTGATACTTGGAATCAAGGAAGGGTATAGCCATGGAGCTACCTTCCCATTGTGAATCTCTGCCTCAAGATGTTTGTTTGTTTTTTCTTTTTTAAGCTGGGCACTGTTTGCAGCACAGTCCAGATATAAGTCAAAGGGTTTTCTTTACCCTATTCGACCATAAGTGTGTGTCTGAATATTTATTTATTACTTCAGCTGTTCCTGACAAGATAGGGGTAAATGGTATTTTGAATTAACCATGTTAAATCTGGGAATGCTGTAAAATGGCATAAAGTTTCACACAGCTAATGTCTTTTTAATCTTCACAGCTGATAGTTAGCCTTACTCTGAAGATTTTATCTGTACAAATCTTTAACTGCATCTGGTATCTCTGTCTGAGCTTGTTCAGGTCACACTGCAAGTGAGGTGAGCACAACTTTCTAGGAAACTCCGAGTAATTGGAATTTGCTTAAAAACCTTTTAAAACTCTCCAGCAATTTCAAGTCATTCCTCTTTCCTCCCTCCATGCCCCCATCCCACCCAGCGTTGTTTCAAAACATGCATAAAAAACATAAAGAAGAAAATCATAAAAGCTCACCCCTACATTTCATCTGAATAAAATCCAGCTGGTGAATCGACTGCAGTAAAGGTTCACTGTCCAGGGTCAAGTCAAACTCAGCTGACACTTTTGGCTCCAAGGCTCCTTTGACCCACTGTTCCTGAGATACCTGAACACGCTTGATTAAAGCATCTGAAATCTGAAAGAGAGTATCAGGCTTATAATTAAATGGCAGGTGCACACATTAAAAGTGACAGAGTGCCTCTGAGATACAGTACAAAAAAAAAAAAGCAGGAATACAACAGCACAACAGCGGAGATGGGATCTGGTCGTTTTGGGGTGAGGTCCATTTAGGTTGCATCCTTTCACCTCATCTTTTCGAAACAAATCTCATCTTAGAGTAGGAAAGTAAAAATCACATTTATAAAGCCTGTTGAGACTGTGCCGTGTATCATGCCTCTGCCGCATATACTTCTGCACTCTGTTCTCTGATCTGCACAGTCTCATTTTGCTCTCTGTTTAAAAAGCAGTTGCATAAAAAGATGCTTAAATGTTAGAGAGTCCCTCCATCCAGCAGAGATCATTCAGTGGGTGAAAGCTGAAAGGAATAAAAAAAATCAAATGAGAAGGAAGGTGTGTATTTCTCACAGTGACAGTGCTAAGTGTCAGACAGATTTTCAAAGAATATGGCAGATTTTCTATCATTACATCAAAACTGAATTTCTTTTTTAAATATTTTCTTTGACTCAGCCCACAGACAATTAAGCCGAAAGTCAGACTAAGATGATCTCAATGGACTTCTGGAAGTGAAACCCTGGCTCTGTGGAAATCAGTGGACTCAACTGTCCTTGAGTTCAGTGAAGCTGCCATTTGGGTATCTGGAGTCCCTCCCAGTGAGCCTACTCAAAGTCACAGGGAGCAGAATTTTCTTCTGGATAGGTAAGACAGGAGTTTTTCTTTATTGGTGTTCAGATACCTTTCCTCATTACTGTTACTGGAAGACACTCCTGTCTGAGCCCCTGCATCAGCAGCCCTTAATCAGTCTGTGCAGTCAGTGGAGGAGCATCTTATAGCCGTCCTGCAACCTCAGAGTCACTGACGGGATGGATGCTGGATCCCTTGGCTGTTTCAATGTTCTGGCTGCAGTAGTTGCTCTATGTAATGCAGTGCCTCAGTGTTTGATGATTGCCTTGAAAGCATCCTTAGAAAAGCCAGAAAAAGGCAAAACCAAAAGTACTTTCTAATAAAAGGTGACTGGAAAGAATGAAGCCACAAAGGTCACAGGAGAAGTAAGCTGAAATGAAAACGAAGCATGTATCTAGCTAACACATAGATAAGATCTAAAGGTTTCATTTGTCCTGCTAAAATCTGTGTAGTCTTGAGATTAATAAACACCACACATTCCTCATTCTTGCCTGAGACCAGACGTGACAGTAACAATCAATCTGGAGTGCTAATAGGTTTAAGTTGGCTAATTCTTATCCTGGTTTTTAGGGATGCTGTGACAGCCCCCTGACACTCCTGCATTCCTGTGTGCAGTGTGTCCTGTTCAGCTGACAGCCACGTGGAGATCATTTTGTCTGACGTGCCTTTCTTCTTAGGCAACTAATGAGGCAACAAAGTTAACAGGAAAAAATAAGATAATTAATAAAAATAATAGAATTAATTAGGCAACATAATTCATTGGATAATAAAACTGTTACATTTTATCTCATCAACAGACACTTTCACTGCTTGCACCTAAGAAACAATATCCTGCAAATTAAGGCAATTGTTGGCTAGACCCTATTTTGCAAAGAGGGGGTACCTGGATCCTCCAGCTACAAGACTGGTCTTATAGCCCTGTGAGACGTAACAACCCCAGTGAAGCAAAGCTACAGGCAAGTCCTTAAGGCTGGATTTCCTCACAGGAGAGATGTTGAAACGACTCTTTCATGTGGGAAAGAGGAATGCAACAGGGAGAAGCACAAAGGGGAGAAGTACTGCTCTGCTGAGTCATACACCTTTCCAAATTGATCAGAGAGCTCTGTGAGGCCCCGTCTTGGGTTTCCCAGATAAGAATAAAATAATATTCTGCAGAAAGTTATAATTAACTGCACAGCATCTCTCTGTCAGCCCAGAAGGAAGGGCTGGCAAGAGGAAAGATGTCAGCATTCAGGGAAGCGGTGTGACTGCTAAGTCCTCTCCTCGGTCAGAGTGTGTCCATGCAAGGCCATCCCTTCGCTGGGACATTCGTGCCGTCACCCAGCTATCTGAGCTTTTAGAGAGTACTAACAGGAGTTAAGGCGAACCTGCCTCTGACGTGGAAGAGGCTAATTCGCAAAGCTGTCCATTTTTAGATTTAACTTTAACATCTTTTCTGTTTTTTCCCCCAGAACACTGGAAAGAAAAATACCTGTAAAAACCCAGAGGGATCATTTTCTTTGATAACTTCTAGGCAGTACTCCATAAGCCCTGTTGACTGGCGTAGCTTCAGTGTACAGTGATTTATCTGGTCCCAAACAACCTGGAAAACAAGCATCAGTACAGTTCTGATGACGGCCTTGGCTTAAAGTAACTTGTACAAGATTATTTCAGAAGAGAAAACGAATGGAAGAGTGTGTTAAAGCTATGCTTAATTGAGCTGCCATATGGCCATTGCCGTATCTCCATCAGCTACACTCACTTGCTCTGTATTGTAAATACCGATAATTAGCTTGGCAAAATGTTGTGCACAGGGAATCTCAATTTTCAGAGCAGATTAATTGCTCAAAGATCAGGCTTGCTTGGGGCAGAAAAAGCACAGAACATATTTCTGCATTTGCAGTAGGCACATTTGCGATCACGCTTTCACTAAAATCTGGGCTTTTAAAAAAATCCTTCACTTAAAAGGCAAATATTATAGAGGATAACTGCAGGAGTGGTTTCTTGCAGATTATAGTCTACCATTCTCTTAACAATTCTCCATTGATCCAGCTCTGCTTGAGAACATATTGCTGGGATTAAGAAATAAAAAAGTTGCATCTCATTCTTCCAGAGTTTGGACTTGATTCTGCTGCCACATGGCTGTAGACCAGGTCTCATAGCACCGTGTTTTATAGCACAAGTCCTGAGGTACAACAGCCTAACAGGAATAAACTGCAAGATTAGTTAGCAGTACATCCTAAGTGTCAGTTCTTGTTAAGCATGGGGGGATTTAAATGCTTGATCTCAGGTAGATTTTATTCATTGTTTGGCATATTAGATACTTCAATGTTTCCTTCTGTCTTAGATACTATTAATGTTACTGGCACTATAGTACCTCAGAATCACATATGCAGTTCAACATTTCAAGCAATGTGCCTATTTAAATGTTTCTTGACTGCCACTTTGTTCAAACATTTATAGCTTTCTTCTCCTCGCCACCCCCCTTTACTGCATTTCTTTAATAACTTTTGAGTGGCACATGGATTTCTGGACGTGGCTTGCCTGAATTTCAAAGGATTGAAGAGACACCAAAATCCCAACATTTTACTTGGGCAGATGGTCCACACAGGTTTCACTGATAATCACCTTTCAAAAGATACCTCCAAACCATCAGATAAATAAAGACTGATGGCCTGATTCAACAAACTGCTGAAGTATATGCATCATTTTAAGTGTATAAGCACAATTCCATGAAACTGCTGAGCTGGAACCTGCTAAAGGACTTCAGGATTTGGTTACTAAGAATTTTCATGGTGTAAAGGGCTGGGGACTTGACAAAATGCACAGTAACACCAGGTATCAGCAGCCGTGCTCAGCTCATGAGAGTTGTGCTCACCTTCAGCTTGTGCTCACGCTCTTTGGTCACCTTTGTGAGCAGTTTTGCCTTCTGTCGCGTTAACGCATCAACCAAGGCGTCACACTGAGCAACAAGACATGCTTCATAATCCAACCCGTTCTCCTAGAAGAAGGTGAGAGTCATACTCATCGAAGAAAGCACATTTTACAGCTTAAGCTATTGCTCATTCTTACCTGTTTTTCTATTCACAAAATGTTTCCTTTCAAGACCATGGCATTTCTGTTGTCTTTGTGATTTCATTATAGCTGTACCAGTAATAGCTGCATACCATAAAATGAAACAGTAAGATGCTATGCCACAAATGGCCTTATTTAAAACCTTGATTTACTGGCTCTTTCCAGACAATAGATGTAGTACAACATAAAGTAAAACACAACATATGCAGTGCATACACATACATAAGAGGATCCCGCCCCATTCTGTTTTAATTATCCCACTGTAGTGACTTTGAAATCACTGGCTTTACACCATGGCAATTAGTACAGAATTATGGACCAGAATCTGATCTACAGGCTTATTACAAGGAAATTAATCAGGTACAAAGCCCTGAGATTTGTCTATTGCTTCAAGTACTATTTTTAAAATAACCAGCACTTGGCAGTGGAAACATGTATTTGATTAGCTTTAAAAAAAACTCAAAACATGGCAGTTTTTTATTCACATTGTGGTAGAAGACTCTGCTAGGCAGAGGGCAGTATCTGAGGCATACAATGCTGAGCCTTGAGTAGTGCCTGGGTGTCACTCAGCGTTAAATAAACCCCTGTCCCATCAACAGGGAGCAAACTATGCTACCACAGAACCCCCTGCCGCTGTAGAAATCTGTGCAGACGGTACTACAAGGTCCTGGAGATGCCCCTGCTCCTGGGGATAGCTTTCTCTGTCCGCGGAACTGATGTTGTAGCTCTCACTCAAAGGGAAGGTCTCCCTCTCTTCCTTGGCTTGTCAGACTAGAAGAAGGAGAAAACTTCCAAGCTCCTCTTTTAGGAGATGTTCAGCTGTCCTATCAGCTTTCCTCCTAAACACCCAAACGAAAAAAACAAGGAAGCAAGCCATCACACGCCCCTAACTCATTACTATCTCTTAGCTCTTCTGTTTTGTGTTTTTCTTTTCAGTTCATTTGTTTTGTCCTCATTCTTTTGAAAGCAAATTTTCAGCACTGTATGCCCTTCTCCCACTGTGATCCATGCATTCCATTCTCCAGCTGAGTGGGTTACTCTTCTCTGAGAGAACCACCACTGCAGTCCAAGACCTGCCAGCAGGATGGGTGAGGGGAGAGACACCAGACGGCTCAGTTACTGTTCACAGGTTTGTCTTAGACTCTTCCTGTTTGCATCTCTCCCTCTTCAGCTTGTATCACACACAACTCCCTCTCAAGCCCGTTTCCATCCAGCTACTCTTGAAGTGCTGGTTTGTGTGTAGAGCCTGAATCAGCTGATGGCTGTAGCGCATCATTTCTCTCCTCGTTTCCCGTTCACACATCAAATGGGGTGTTGGGCAATACGCCTCTTTCGTGTGAGAAAGGACAAAATTGTTACAGCAGATGGGAAAATGTGAAAATCAGATAATGACAGCAACAAGGAGGAGCAAGGAAGCAACAGGGGCAATGGGGAACAGGCAGTTTCTGAAGAGACCAAAAGATTTAAAAGTGACCTCAGACAGGAGAAGGGAAGAGAAAAAAAAGAGGGAGAAACGAGATCTGCAAAGCAGGGAAAAGAAAAGTAGACTGAATTTGCAAACTGCCCCAGGCAAGAGAAAAGCACAGCTCCTGGTAGCTCTGACAAACTCAGGAGATAGAGTGCAGATGGCTGGCTGGTCTGCTGTGCATTGAAACAGGATAAAAAAATGTACATATTGCTCACTCCTTTGTGTAAACATGCATTTTAAAAACATTTTTGCTGAGGGGTAAATGCCTCATGTGTGTGTGTCAACCATCATGACTTCTACTAGAAATAACCTGCTCTGAGATACATGGTTCTGTGTCTAAATCTATGCAAAAAGACTACATCTATTCACCCCAAAATAACAGCACAAGAACATTTTTTTGGTCCAGATGCCAAAAGGCACAGATCAGCTCCCGACACATTGTTGTGGGCTGACCCTGGCTGGAGGCCAGGTGCCCACTGAAGCCGCTCTGTCACTCCCCTCTTCAACTGGGCAAGGGGGCGAAAATACAAGGAAAGGCTCGTGGGTTGAGATAGGGACAGGGAGAGATTATTCACCAGTTATGGTCATGGGAAAAACAGACTTGACTTGGGGAAATTAGTTTCATTTGTTGCCAATCAAAACAGAGTAGAATAATGAGAAATAAACCCAAATCTTAAAAACACCTTCCCCCCAATCCCTCCTTCCTTCCCAGGCTCAGCTTTGCTGCCCATTTCTCTCCCTCAGCCCCTCCAGCAGTGCATGGGGATGGTGAATGGGGGTTGTGGTCAGTCCATCACACATTGTCTCTGCGGCTCCTTCCTCCTCAGGGGGAGGGATCCTCACACTCTGCCCCTGCTCCAGCATGGGGTCCCTCCCACGGGAGACAGCCCTCCACCAACTTCTCCAGCATAAGCCCTTCCCAGGAGCTGCTGTTCTTCACAAACTGCTCCAGCGTGGGTCCCTCCCACAGGGTGCAGTCCTTCAGGAGCAGCCTGCTCCAGCCTGGGTACCCAGAAGCCACCCCTGTAGCCCACCCCGCTACCAAAACCTTACTGGCCAAACCCAATACACACATCTAAACTTCTTCCCCTCAAACAGCATGGCTCTACCAAACCTGCCTACCAGGAGTGCTCCCCAGTATGTGTGACCATCAAATGCTGCTTGAGCATCACCTGGGAAGAGTGCAATCTGTCATGAGAGAAAACCATGGAACTCATTAAGGGTTAAAGTGTGTGGATGACATCTGTTTAGATTAGATGTCAGGAAGAAATTCTTCACAGAGAGGGTGGTGAGGCACTGGAACAGGTTGCCCAGAGAAGCTGTGGATGCCGCATCCCTGGAAGTGTTCAAGGCCAGGCTGGATGAGGCTTTGAGCAACCTGGTCTAGTGGAAGGGGTCCCTGCCCATGGCAGGGGGGGTGGAACTAGATGGTCTTTAAGGTCCCCTCCAACCCTAACCCTTCTATGATTCTGTGATTCTATGATCTCAGGGTTTTGCCCTAGCCTTGTTTTACTTAGGAATTCATATACAGCTGATCAGTCCTGCTGGTTTGGTTTGCAGAAATTTGACATCCTCGCTCAGATTCATGCTGGAGACTTGGCTCCACGTGAGGGTCAGATTCAGCTTTGTGCCCAGACATGCCTAAATGTTAGAGGGTGATTGCTGGATACAATTCCTTCTTCTGAGTTCTCCTCTAGCATTTTAAGCAATGAGCAGCATCAAAGAAATGGCTTGGTCTTTTGATCTAATTGTAGCAGCTCCCTTATGCAAAGCTATTTGGCAGTGATTTTATTGAAACACATTAAAGGACTTTACAGCATAGTCATAAATAGTTGTAATAGGCCACCTTTAGGTTCCAGGGGGGGAAATACATTTTTAATGGAGCTAAATGACTCAAGGGAAGTGATAGACTACTGTATTAGATGAGTTATCCCATCCTAATAGCTATCCATACCTATAGTAAGAACTGCTCTCTAGAGCTGCCTGTCCTTCTTGGACAATGAAAAAAGCCCAAATGACTAGATTAGATGAGCTACATAACTTTTCAATAGGTAAAGTCAGCTGAGAGAAACTTCACACTGTGTCTAAAACATGGCATGTGCCAGTCAGTGGCTTCACACTGGTTTCTTTCAGTTAAATGTGATTTTTTTTTTACTGGTTTCCCAGTTTTGGTTTATTTCTTTGCCCACATGGCCACAGAAGACTGTGGGGGTGGCACCCTGAGAGCTTGGAAAGCATTTGGGGTACAAATTCATCATCTGGAGTGTTAAGCAGAATTTTAATGATTGAATTCTAAACCAAATACAGATTTTTGAACTTCTGCTGTGGCTTTCTGTTAGTAACAGGAACAGGGCTTGCTTGTTGGTAAAAGACGATCAAGCAGCAGAGCGGGCCTATCGCAGTGCAGCTGACGTACATATCCCATAGAATACCCACTGTCACAGTGCACTGTGGGTTACGAGTGTCCCCTCCCGGGCACCGTGAAGCTCAAACTATGGTGGCACATTTCCAGCCACACTCTGCAGGCTGAGAAGGACCTTAAGGGCCATCTGACCTCCAGCACTGATGAGTCTAAATTTGGTTGAACGGGACTTTGGGTTTGTGCCCTCATTTACTGCACTCACCATGAGCCCTTTTCTGACTATTAAAGCTAAGCAATTACAGTCATGAAAATATCTTCTGCTTCACTACGTGACCACATTGATTTAGCAGCATTTGTTTCTTCTTTTTTTTGACTTCCCATAAATACTCTAATAAACAGGTTGACTGGATTTTGTCCAGAAATAAGTACATTTTTAGAAAATGTAAGATCAAAAACAAGTAGTAAATTCTGAATGTGTTAAAATGAGAACTTATCCTACATGCCCGATACAAGCAATTCCAGTCAGGAAGGAGCCCAGAAGCATGACCAATGGATTCAATCAAATACTAATCAACACAGCTCAGATGTCCAGTATTGAGTATCAGCTTCCTGCAATAAACAGCAAACAATCTAGAAGCTAAGACGGGCTTTCAGGCACCATTAGATGAATAATTTTGCCTAGCAAATCCATTCCAGAAAGGTTAGATGATTCCAGGAAAGATGAGAATAGCACAGGAAACAAAGTCATCAAATGAATTATTCACTCAGTCCTATTGATTACTGTATTATCAAAACAGCTAATATTCTACAGTTACCTGAATCTGCTGCAATAAATTTTTCAGCTGAACCAAAAATTCTTTAGCTTCCTTTGCTTTATCTGAAACACCATTTAAAGCCTGAGACAGTTGTGCCTGCAAGGAAAAAAAGGAGGGAAAAAAGGAAAAATTAGAGATAAAATGCAAACGTTTTTCTTCCTAATCCTTGGGTTTGATGATTAATAATGTACTAAAAGGCTTACTTGCTGTCGCATGTGTTCTTACACGCACAGAGTGTTTGTGCTAGAAAAGAAGACTTAAGATTTTAATTGTAATAAGATTTAATAAAGTTGAAATATGCATGTGGGGGCAGTCAAGTATTGTGTCTGCACATTCCACTTTATTGCAGTGACTTGCTAAGTCAAAATACCTTTTTATAAGACAGCTACCCACATATAGAAGGAGATAATTGTCTTGCACTTACATAGTAGCATCTGTCATGCTGAAAAATCCCCAAGTGCTTTCCAAAATGGTACCTTTTTTTTTATGAAAGCCTGAATCCTTTATAAATTTGGTAGATCCAACCAAACCTGGG
This sequence comes from Eurypyga helias, assembly GCF_000690775.1. Taxonomy (NCBI): domain Eukaryota; kingdom Metazoa; phylum Chordata; class Aves; order Eurypygiformes; family Eurypygidae; genus Eurypyga; species Eurypyga helias. Next base: position 5,511 of record NW_010254759.1, on the reverse strand, counting down.
ACACACTAGGACTTCAAGGACAAGTCTGCATCTTCAGACTTCTGGGGCTCCAGTTTTGCGTGCTCCAACCCAATAAATGGGTGAGTATTTTGGTAAAAGTTGGAAAAACCCTTCCTCTAACTTTTAACTAGTGAGACGTGGAATATGTCTTTTGTAAGTCCACACTGAAGACCCAACCTCCCCTTTCCTCAGTTGACACCTGAGATCTCTCAACCAAACCAGAGGCTTCTCGATGGACTTCCAGGACAGGAAGGAGATGGTGGTTCTGCCCCCCAGCAGACCCAGAATTGCCACGGTCTCATCGGAGCAGCCCTGGTGCAGCTTCTCTGGAAGCCTGGCTGGGATGACAGAAACCATATTACTATGCTTCTCATCCCATGGCAAGCCCAGATCCAGCATTACTTCTCTGTGCAGACATAATGCAGAGTGACCGGGGTGGTCCCATCATGAGTGTCCTGCAGGCCAGACACTCTCTTTGTGGGTCTACCCCTCAGGCAGACGCAGCAACTACCTGATTGCCAATGCCCAGTTAATTATCCTTGCCAAATGGATATGGCAACTGACATCAAGAAATGGAAGAGGAAGTATCTTTGTTAACATCGGGCTTTCAGAAGGTTACCTCTCTTGTTTCCTTAGGACTAGAGTGTGCCCTGAGACAGAGCCTTGCACGTAGGAAGGCACAAAGGTTATGAGCCTCTAAGAGGAGATCTAATTGAAATTCAGTAAGTCACCATTCATTCTCTGCTTCCCTCCTCCTCCTGGAGGGACATAAATTATTCTGTCCCTGAAAAGGGCACAGCTCACTTCTTCAGGCTGCCAAAGTTCTGCCCTTACCTCCTGCCCAAACATCTCCTACTCGTCCTCTCCATGCTCCCTCATTCACGCAGGACAGGACAGAGCAGACCCTGGCAGCTCCTCTTGGGCTCTTCACAGCCCAGTCTTGGGCAGGCAAAGCCACCTGCTTAACCCCGTGCAGCTCTGAGGGAAATGGGTACAGACCCTACCTAGGAGCTGGGACTGAATTATAGAGAGAGAAATCATCTTAGTTTTTTCTCCTCATATTCACACAATTTTTTTTCCTTTTAACCCAGTTGTAGGTGTGACATTAGTGCTAAATTTGAAAATAAAATAAGCTTTACCACAACTAATTTGTTGCAAATGTAATAGGAAGACTCTTTATGTTCAATATTTGAATATTTAATATTCTCTTACACAAACTCCTGTCACTTTACAAAACTTTAAAGTGATGATGCTTGACATGAACGGTATCTGAGGTCACAGAACCAAACACTAAGTCCTTGCAAGCATCCCTATTTTCTGCCAGATCAGACAATCAGGACTTCAGATCAGCTCTGCATGGGCTGACTGAGGTTGCTGGAGTTTAAAAGCCCACCCTTTCTGATGTCACATTCCACTCCATCCTCACGGCACACTTGAGCCTTTGGTTTGTCAAGCTGACACAGGACAAAGTGGAAGTGGCGTATCACCAAGCAGCTGGGCAGGAAGCAAGAAAGAAATAGGTAGCAAAATCATGGTATGCTCTGGCCTGACCAAATTTTCCCTGGGAAGCAAGGGCTCCCTTCTTTCAAATCCAAACCAATGGCTCGTCTCAACAAAAGTAAAACTTGCACTTTTCCAACCTCTGCCCAAGCTCCCAAATCATCTCCAAGTGCATTTCAGCAGGTAAGTAGAGCCAAAAGCTACACGTGGGCATCACAGCAGCCACAGAAAACTGAATCACCGCAGGTGAATTGTAACTGGCATTTGTACTGATGGCAATTAGCAGAGTCACTCCCAGCTCCCGCCACGCTCCTGTTGCAAACAGCCACAGCAGAAACTGAACGATGTCATTGTTGGAAGGGCTTGTAAACAAATTGCTGTGTTCATTAAAACCTGTGGTTGCATTAGCGCAACTGCAGCGTGAAACCAAGGAGAAGACCAGGTCTCCATTCGTGAAACCCGCTTAGAGATAACAGCCTTGTTTTTCCAGGCATTTGTAAAAGATACCTTACAAAGCGGTGGAATTCAGTCACGAACTTCCCATTAAAAGCAAATGGAGCTGCATGACTAAGCCCTCAGTACGCCAACCAAGCCATAAAAAATGCCCTGTACACTCAGAGCAATCTTTTGTGCTGTAGCAATATTTACTGGAAGCCAAACTGAAATGCTACAAGCTCCATTGACTGCGACGACTAATGCCTCCTGACACACGGGTGTTCTACCTGGTAGTGTTATCTTTACTTGCGTAACTGGTCTTGCAACCAAAACCGTGGATGCTGGAGATGGATACCAAGTTTCTACTTCTATCAAATACAGAATCAGAGAGATAATGAGGGTGAGTAATTAAACCCAGATGGGCATGGAAGACTGATGCTTCCTTTGATTTTAGAATATGATAAGGCCCACGTCCTTTTTCAACCAAACAGTTCATGCTCATTTAACTTGTTTTCCCTTCATCTCTCTTTAGCAGCAGATTAATTATTGATTAGAAAAGCTTGCCCTGGTGCTGAATTCTGAAACAGACCACACGGCTTTGGGAACACAGATCTTTAGGCCAGCAAGCAAAAGCTGGCATTTGGACTCCAGCACTTGCCTTCAACTGCCTGCCTGCCCTTCACAGACCTACCCAGCTCTTCTCAGTGTGTCAGGGTATATATAACCATGCAGAATGGGCAGAGCTAAAATGTGTCCACCATCATTCCCGGTGCTGGTAGGTCAGAAGGCCTACCAACTTAAATCTCTGTCACTGTTCTTGCTATGAAGGCCTAAAAGGACTTAACTTCGGCAAAAGACTCAGTTTTACTTAATAACCTTAAACTGCTGATCCAGATGCACTTTTCTCACAACTGAATATAATGAATTCCAGCTAACTCAGTGGATTTTCACTGATTTATGCCATTGGGCCCCCACTGTTATTTTATACCTGTTTTAATTCCTCTGTAGGAGTTATGCACAGCAGCGTGAGGCCAGCCAGTCTAATAGAGCTTTCCTGCCAGCAGCAGGGCTGAGAGAGCAGAGGCACTTCTCATTGCACTGTCTGGAAGCACTGTATGGATAAATTCATACTCTCTGTAATTTGCCACTAAATCCCTATATAAGGCCCAGACAAAGGAGTAATCAGTTTGAACAAAAGGCTGATACAGAAGTGAACTGGGAACGGATCCTGAAGCTGAAGGTGGGCAGGGCCTCTGGAAAAGCAGTTCCCGAGTCAGTAGAAAAAGTGGTTTAAGTTTGCTGTTGTGGGATGAAACTGTGAGAGGTGGGGAAATGGCTCTGGCAGCCCTTCTTGAGGGGAAGAATACCAATCACAGGCCTTAGGAGGAGATAAGCAGGTATTTGTCAGCTGATGGGGAACAACTGTCAGTCTGTTGAATTTACTGGGCTAAAAACTCTTACAGACAAGCCCTTTCACCTGCCTCCGCCAGCTATGCCTGGAGCATCTGGAGAGAACACATAAAACTTCAATTAGTTTGGCATACCACTCAATATAAGTAATTTAGGGTTTAGCCAAAGTAACTACAGGTGATAAACCTGTAAAAATTGCCGTATTTGAGATCTGTTTCTAAGCAAAAGTATCTAATTCCCAAACAATTTATGTGAATGGATGTGAGCTAATGATTTAAGCTAGCTATATGGTTCCACTATATTTAATTTCTGTCAAGGGCACTGTTTGGGGAAAAATAATATTCACAATAGCACAGTTTTAGAGTCCACAAATTAGTTAATTTTGAGCGTTTTTTCCATTCTCTAGAATTTTCACATTGATTGAGTCTGCAAATCAAGAGAAAAATCACATTCTGCGATACATCAGTCCCAGAAAAAAATGCAGTAGAAATACAAACGACCAGGCTATTGTTCTTTCTTTTGACAATGTTTGACAGTATGAGGGAAAGAAAGTGACTGACTGTGCACTTTGATTACTCCAGAGTTTATCATGTTGTTCAGAAAGGCATCAAACAGTTTTAACTAAAGTTAGACCGTAACACAGCACAAGCTGGTCTCTCATCTCAGAAACATCAGCCACACTTGCACAGTGAAGTCAGTCCCTGCTCGTTAAAGTAATTGCGCTTAGAAGGGGATTCTACTCCTTGGCATGAGCAGCAACAACTGCAAATTTCTAATTTGCTCTTTCCAGGCCAAGAGAACTTCTCCTCTGCACAAACACCTGTCACGTTAGGGAGGAGACTGGCTGAGCCCTTGGCAAAGAGCATCCAAACTGAAACACGTCCTGAAGGAGTCTGTCGTTCTCAGATGGCCAAACTATGCAGGTCACCCCACGCGTCATCTTCTTTTAATCTTAAAATCGAAAGCGTGGGTTTTTGCCGTGCCAAATGACTTAGCCTAGCTTGTGCTCAACCTCTCCATGGCTGAGGGATGATGAGACCCCTCTTGACTTTGTCCTCTCCTGTAGTGTCTGAAGGGATCTCTCCGGGCTGCCTGTACTGCTAAGCACAGCGGAGAGTGAGAAGGGAATGCTGCGGCCAGCCGAGGTAGCCGAGGGCTCTTTGCACGGCTGTGGGGGAAGTCCTTTCCCCCAGTGCTGTGGGAAGCTCCAAAGGACTGCTCTCAGCACTCGGGCAGTAAAGTTGCTTCTGTACGCTCGTGTGTGGTAACATCATTTTTCCAGAGTCCACCGTTCCCAGCAAGAACGAGCTAACTTCACACACTTTTTCAACCTCTAAGGTCATGTCCTGCTCTTTATCCAAATGGTTGCAAAGTCTTATTTTTAACAAGGAGAGTGTGGCCAAGGGACCTGGCAGCTCTACCAGAACTGGGCAAACTGCTTGTGCTGCACAGCAGCTGGTTCTGAAGTCTTCCCGAGGGGACTCTGGGGAGGGCTAAGGAGCATCTCTTGCAGGGAAGCACGAATCAGACTGTGACATTAAGTGCATCAAAAAAAGCTTTACTCTTCCCCAGACTCCATCTGTCCTATGATTCCTTATTCAACTTTGTGTCACGAAGATCCCTCCAGCCATTCCTCCTGGCCTCTTTGGGAACTGAGTGGGTAGCGAGACCTCTTGGAGGCCCAGGAGACAACACGATGTCCTGTGATCCTCCTTATCACACTTTCCTGTCTAAAACGTTTGGGTGGCTCCAGGCCACTCTCCCTCGTTGACACATGGTGGAAAATGGCTGTGTCAGCTTGCACTGAGTCCCAGGTGAATGGGAGGTGGTGAAAGCAAGGAATGGCCATCCTGCCTCCTCACAGGCAGCTGCTGCCACCTGCGAGAGGGCGGGATGGCCCAAGACCCTGTGGGAGGCAAACCAGTTTGTGAGATGGACTCGCTAACCCCGGGTGTCTGCTTGAGGCCTGGCCGAGCCTGAGATTTGCTGGCTGAGGTAAAGCCAGGCCAACCTGGGAAGGCCTGTGGGTTTTCTAACCCTGAGCAGAAGCTGCAGGGTGGTTGGGCAGTCAGGAAGGACCGGAGACCCAAGAGCACCGTGCCAAGGGGAAGACGGTCTGGGCGGGCAACGGACGCGAAGCAGCCTCGCGTGCTGCCAACTCCAACC
>NW_010254758.1:0-16992 GCF_000690775.1 Eurypyga helias | reverse complement strand
GTGCCGCCCCGGCTCACGGGCTGCCGCCCCTCTGGAACTCCTCGGCTTTCCGCTAACCAAATGCAGCGCTTAAACTGCCGAAAACTGAGCTCTGGAGCAGACCAAGTTTTAAAATCGGGGGGAAAACATACGAGTTATAAGTACCCGCAGACCCGAGACTCGCGCGTCTCACTAAATGTTCAAGGAATGTGCCGCTACGAACCGACGAACCTGCCGTGCGTTTCGGCTCGTCACCAGGTTTTAATAGGCAGGCCTGAATTCCTGAAAAAAGCCAATAAATCCCTGAAGTTTAAACTGTGAGCGTAACGTTACATTCATGCAGTGTTATAGGTTGGCGAGATGGAAGGTGTGGTTCTCGTAATTGTCACGACGCCTAGTGCGAGGTAACAAAACCACATACCGCAAAACTCTGTAATTTATGACCCGACGTGGTGCAAGCATACTGTTGTGATGCTGTTGGGGGGTTGGTTTTCTTTTGAATCTCAGATTCTTATTTTTTTTCCTACACCGTGCATCACATCGTACCAGAAAAGCTTGGGGAAAAGAGTTTCCCAAAAGTGAAAGTTCACAAGTCATCTTGGGTGTCCCTCAAGTGGATTATCAGCCCTTAGGTGCCACAGCCCACAGGGTGTCAGAAAAGATAGAGTCCAACCCACGTGTGTTGCTCCTTAATCCCCGATCGGCGCTTCTGAGACTTCTCCACAGAGGTGAACTTTATCCTGAAATACTCTAATTTCTTAATAATCGTATATTTAATTCTGTAGCCAGTGTTTATTACTTTTTTCTCATCTCAAGTTCAAGTTTTACAGACTGAACACGCACATACATTTTATTGATCGTGTCATTTGCCAGGACATGCAGGACACGGGTGGTGTCACACCTGCAGCTGACTGAGTACAAACTGGTGGAGAATCACGGAAGGTTGCTCGTGCTTCATCTTTAGTGTTTCGCTTCAGCGTGACGGCCGGTTAAACTTCACCTGCTTGTTACATTATGGTACTCAGCTGTATCAAACACTGGAAAAATGAGTAGGGAGTTGCTGCGGTGTCACCGAGTGTGGATCCTAGCTCTCACGTGGAGGCTCGGCTGTACGATTTGGTGTGTGAGAGGCTCCGGGACTGCCTGAAGGATGAGAATCTCTGAAAACTCACCAGATATGCGCTCAGCCAAAGAACGATTAACCTTTCCGAAGGCAGCTGGGAAATAAAGGAATAAACTTCTGAATAGGAGCTTATGTTGGAATTACTTTCTCAGTAAGTCTGATGCAAACAGTGTTCAGTGTTTGCTGTCAGAGAGGTCTAGAAATGCGCGCTGAAATGTGTCATGTTAGAAGTTGTAGTTTTTGGCACCCAGAGCGAAGGCTAACATGCCATCTAAAACATACGTTGCTTTGGATGTCCAGCGTGTGCTGCGGGAATAAAGACAAGTTGATTGAGTTATTTTCCGTTATTAGTTTAAACTGAAGCGGGCGATTGCCAGGCAGACGGTGTTCCAGCGCAGATAACACACTTGATGCTGCAAACATCTGCGTGGGGAGGCGTATATGGCACGGGCTCTTGGCGGTCTGGCCGCTGCAGTGCTGGTGCTCTGCTGCGTCTCACAGCTGCGTCTCACTGCGTCTCACCGCTCACATCATCAGTGGAGCGCTGGTAAGAATTTAGTTGCTTCTCAGAGCTGTGTTATTTCTCTGAAAAAGTGGGAACAAATACTTATCAAGGGATCTACTTTTGGTCAACCTTGCAAATAAAGCTCAACTTAGTGGAAGGAAATGCTCTTGTGGCATTCTGGGGACAGAGTGTATTTGGTTTCTGAGGGCTTCTGTAGTTGCTTGCCTTACTCATAATATGCCACTCATGAATAGTTATATGGTAGTGAAATAATTTGGTGTGCAGCAGTTTGGGTTTTTTTTTTCTCCTGCATCATGGTGGCCACCTGATCATAAATTACCAGTTACTTGAAGAAGTATCCGTGCAGATAACCTGGGAGAGTTGTGCCTGTCAGATGAAATACTCAGCTCTGAGGAAGTGCTATGTGCCCATCAGCATATCATCTGCTTTCTGGGGTTAGCGTTTTTGTATGGAACACTTGTGAAGAGTTAGGCTAGGTTGGGAGCACTACTCTGGGGTCTTCTGTAAGGCCTCACTGGTGTCCTCTGCAACGAGACCACGTTCTGCAGGAGGAATGTCTGTAGCAATACTATCAGACAGTGTATTCACATTTTCTGTGGCTCACAGCTGAAAATAGGCATTGATTTAAAACTGCTGATTAGTAAATGCTTCTCTCTGAGCTTTTTCTACCAGCATGTTGTCCAAGCAACCTGAAGTGCTGTTTCCTGCTCTGCAAGTGTGCCAAGAAGGTGATGGTGAGGGGTTGTTTAGTGTGCCTTGCTAGACCACCTCCCTGCTTCTTCGTTTTGGCTGCTCCAAGTCCCTTGCAGGCTTTTCTGATGGCTCTGGTTTGGGAGCAAAAGGCCTAATTTACTGCCATTTGCCAGATTCAACTGTAGAATGGAATGGACTTAGTCCAGTCAATTCCCCAGAATACTGTCAGGGGAGGAGTCAGCTGTTCATAGGAGTTCAAAGGGTCACACACCCTGGTTTCAGGGTTTTCTTGGGGTGTTTGCCCCCTGTCATCCTTATAGCAGCCTTCCAGTACCTGAAAGGGCCTATGAGAAAGCTGGAGGGGAGCTTTTTACAAGGGCAAGTAGTGACAGGACAAGGGGTAACAAGTTTAAATGGAAAGCGGGGAGGGTTAAATAGGATAAAATTCTTCCCGGAGAGGGTGTGAGGCACTGGAACAGGTTGCCTAGAGAAGCTGTGGATGCCCCATCCCTGGAAGTGTTCAAGGCCAGACTGGATGAGGCTTTGAGCAACCTGGTCTAGTGGAAGGTGTCCCTGCCCGTGGCAGGGGGTTTGGAACTAGATGGTCTTTAAGGTTCCTTCCAACCCAAACCATTCTATGTTTCTGTGATTTGATTCTTCCTCAATCTACCCATAGTCGAACTGCATCCCTTGGGGGGGGGGGGGGGGGTCAAGTAGGTGCTTAAAGCTATCTGCCAATGCAAAGTTTACTCTGATGATGAAGAGCCAATATTTAAACAAGATCTTTCAATCAGATTTTGACAATGCCAATTTATTTGGTTTTAATTTTTTGCTTTGTATTTCTACTTGAAGAGTATCTTTCATCGCATGTGCAGAAGAGGTGGTTGCTTGTATGAGCTACTTTGTGTTCACTCGGTTCACCATGAGTTCTGACATGCTGTATGCACCTGTGTAGCCCTGTGACTTACTTGGGCAGTTCTGCTTCTCCTGACACTTGTCGAGCGTTGAGGAAATGGATGTGCATGATTTGAGTGTCTGAACATACAATGGTGGGCCCAGAGAGGTGGAAGGGTGTCTAGGAGGAGATATGAAAGCGAAATCTCAAGACATTCTTACAGTTAAACTCCACTCCCATTAAGGTATTGCACTGAAACTGCTAGAGGAATTTGAAGGGGAAAAAAAATAAAAATGCCATCTGCTTATACAGTAATCACAAAAACTAAGATGATCTATTCTGACTGAACATTTCATCATGACTTTCTAAGAAGTCCCAGTGTTGGATAGCTTCCAGCGAGGTATTTGTGTAGTATTGCTGTCGGAACTGGGAGCTATGATGCTTTTCATCAAAGCTGACCGATTCCCAATGGGACTTGCAACGGAACAGTACTTGCTGTGGGAGCAGAGGCAGCTGCTTTCGTAAGTGTTAGGATTAGCAGGAAATATAAAACTTCTTCATTAAAAGAATAGTTGCAGAAGACAGACCGAAATCTTGTATTGTAAAGTACTACCCATCTGGGAAGTTCAGGTCATTTGAAGGGGTAGAGAGGCTTCTGAAATTCCATGTCTGGTTATAACTTTGGCATCTGCTACCTTCAGTGACTTCAATTCTTATTTAATATTAGGCAGTCAAGGGGCCAGATTCCACAGCAGGGAGGTCGAGTGATTTAATAATCCATTGGCTGAATGCATGCAGCTTGCTTGAAGTTGGCCTTTTCATTATTTTCTCAGAACTGCTAATAAAGGTTGGGCTGTGTCCTCACTTTGATAGTAAAAGGTGTTGGATTACAAGCCGGCTGTGAGCACATGCAAAAATGCCATTTGGTGTGGCTGCAGTGTTTGTTGGCTCCCTTCTCTTGCGTTGCCCAAACCTCTGCCAGCATATTGGGTAGAGTGCAGTATGATAGAGATGACAGCTTCTGTGCTGGAGCTCACAGTGTGTCATGTGAAACAAGCATAAAAAGACAAAACCCTTTTAATTTGCTAGTGATGAGGACAGGGGGTCACACACTTCAGCATTTACGGAAGGCCTAGCAAACCTAAGGCTGTATGAAAGATTTCATTCGCTTCAAGCTGAGCATCGTCTAAGTGGTTGTTGTCACGTCACTCTTTTTTAGCATTTTGCCCAGTGTGTAAATGAACATTACAAACCAATGAGGGACTATGACCTCATTGGCATCGTGGAGACGTGGTGGGATGGCCCCTATGACTGGAGTGTCAGAATAGAAGGATACAGGCTCTTCAGGAAGGACAGGCAGGGGAGACATGGAGGAGGTGTTGTTCTCTATGTCAGAGACCAGCTGGAGTGACTGGAACGCCACCTGGGGATGGATGAGGAGCTGACCTAGAGCTTATGGGTCAGGATTAAAGGGAGGGCAGGGAGAAGGGATACTGTAGTGGCAGTTTGCTGGCCAGGATGAGTGAGTGGATGTGGCCCTCTACAAGTAGATAACAGCCTGATGTGTTTAAATCGAAAGTGGGGAGGTTTAGATTAGATATCGGGAAGAAGTTCTTCCCGGAGAGGGTGGCACGGCACTGGCACAGGTTGCCCAGAGAAGCTGTGGATGCCCCATCCCTGGAAGTGTTCAAGGCCAGGCTGGACGGGGCTTTGAGCAACCTGGTCTAGTGGAAGGTGTCCCTGCCCATGGCAGGGAGGTTGAACTAGATGGTCTTTAAGGGCCTTTCCAGCCCAAACCATTCTGTGATTTTGTGATTTGGAGTTGAGACGGGCTGTTGGGAAGAAGTGGTAGATCTTAACCCAAGGCTTTTTACACCGAGAGTGGTGGGCAACTAGGTATATAGGATGCTCTGTTCAGCATGTGGAAATCAGAGGACAGACCGATGCTTAGTTGCCATGCTGTGTAACGCGCGGAAACCTGTGGCCTTGCAAAATAAATGGACAATTATTGTGCATGGAAAGCAAGTAGAAAAGCCCAGTTGTGAGTATATTGACTTTAAGGTCATCCTCTGCCCAGTACTTCTACAGCTGTAATTTTTGTTACTTATGGAAGATGCATTTCACAGTGATGCAGAAGGAATGTATCTATCTTCCAAGGATTCGCTGTGCAAGTTGGTGTGGCGAGAAAAGCTCTTCTACTTCAGGAAGGCTTTTCTATCAAATTGAGTCTTTTTTGACAGTTCTGATCAGCACTTTTTAACCTACTCCATGTAATCTTGAGGAGAGCAGGGGTTTGGATTATTTTCCAGTTCCAGCTCTGGTTTCCTTTGCATTTGGGTTTGAATTTAAATAGTGATAAAATCCAAGTTCAACATTTGTGGCAAATTTTAGGTTATATTAATCACATGGAGGTAAATGGACTTGCCATTAAACTTTAACTAAAACATGATTTTTGATACTTCTGTGACGTGAAATATGTTCTTGTTCTGAGGTTGCCAAGTACATCGAGGCTAAAGCATAAAGTGTTTCAATGGCGTGAGGTGTGAATGGTGTGTTTCCTAGGAAGAAGGGGCTGAAAACAAACGCGTGAACACGCTGCAAGCTGGTGTTTTTTTGTTGTTTGTTTTTTTTTTTTTTAATTTTATTTTAAGACCGAAGGCCTCTCTTAAAGCCAATGGGGTTCTTTCCTTTTTTGTTTGATGGCTTGATTGGCTTTGGGTGAAGCCCGGCCCCACCATTGGCAGGGCCTGCTCCTCGTGTTCACTAGCAGACCTGAACAAATGAGTCAGAGAATGAAAAGCTGAAGGAACTTGTAAGGTAACGTGTAGCAGTTGTGTTATACTTACTTGTATAAAGCCATACTTACCTCTGGGGGGGAAAATTCTGGTGATTATCATGTCTACTCTTCAGACCACGAGAGGAAGTTTTCATTGCTAGCCTGCAGTCTTTACAAGAATTGTAAAATAATCAGGTGGCTGCCAGTCGTATTATCTTTTACTCACTGCAACATTTTTTGCGGAGTGTGAAGAGACCAGGGTGTGTACAATAAAAAATGATTTGAGGAAGAGGTGATACTAAAAGATGAAGAAACTTACGTGTTCAGTCTGGAGACCATCTTACCTACCGTTCCTTCCTTCTGTATAATATAATACAAACAGGTCATCAGAAAAATTTTCTGTCAAGCTGCAGAATACTTTAATGCAAAAGAAAAAAAGCACTGGAGGCCAGCTGCTTCCAGTGTAGTTTCCATATTGGTCCTGAATGTGCTTTTTTTGTTGTTGTTTATTTATATTTTTTTCTTGAATAAGCTGTGTTTCACTGAGAATGCATTTTGTCTCTAGTAAGCACCAGTAATTCAAAATTTATATGATAAACATCTAAGTAGCAGCTATATACACTTTGAGAAGGTCAGAGCAGAGACAAAGATTTTAATATTAATTTGAAATGGCAGCAATTAGAGATTGATTTCATAAGTCATCTGTATTTAATGCAGAAGTGCTTGGTTTTAAGGGACTGTCTCTATGAATAATTTCACCATTAAAATTAAACAACTGATTCCTGTTACTCTTTGTGTGATTCTGTCCTGAGACTTTTTGCGAATACTTTGGGGGAGTACATATGATTTATTAAACTTACCTGTAGTTACGAGAGGTTGGGGTGATATTCTGAACTGTAGAATAGAAGAAATATTCCAGTTTATGGTTTAATGATTTTTTTCTTTGCTAATAATTTTTGCATTTTTCACCTTTCACCCATTTCTTAGGAGGGTCCTGCTTATCTTTTTGCCATGCTAAACAAGGGAAATGGATTTCTTCACCCAAGATGCTGGTGACACCATGGTGCTGTTTGTGTCTCTGATGAGTGCCCTGGATGGAGTACATTACTACTGTGCAGTTTAAGATACTGTAATTCATTAAAGAATGAATTAACTTAAATACAGGTGTTAGTTATATCTTTCTCACGTTACATCCTGTGTTATAAAGAATGGAGTAAAAATAAAAGATATTTATCCGTTTAATAGAAAAAAATGAGTGGGATTTTGAAGCCAAATTGGTCAGTTCTCTGGTCAAAAAGATTAAAAGTTAATTGTGGATGAATTCTGAAACATTTCTTCTGATTTTTGAGAAAGATTTCAGTGTGTGCTAATAGAGGCCATCTTATTTTTTAAGAGTGGGGTTTCTTGTGAAAAGCTGAGCACTTTCATTCTGAAATGTTGGCATTGTTGAAACTGCTCCAACAAAATGTTTTTTTAATTTAGGAAATATTTGGACACTTCTGAGATTCCCTCTCCCCCTTTCTTCTTCTTTTTTTTTTTTTTATTCCCCAGACTACTTTGTCAAACTTGAGTAAGCTGCAAATGTTTCTGTTCTTTCTGGAAATACATTTTTTTTTCCCAACATATTTTGACAGGTAGTAAATATTCATTGGATAAAAATAGAACTTCTGAATAGCCAAGTATGCCGTGGAAAGGAGAAATAGATGTAAAGTATCACTTATTTCTTCAGCAGTGTGTAATGTAGTCACCATCTTACTTTCTGGGAATTATCCCAACAGAAGTAAGTGGAGCTGTAACCCAGAAGCTGGGAGGTAGTATGTTTAAGACACCAGGGATCCAATGTCACTGCTGCATGAGATTGGCATGAGTATGAGTGTGAGCTCAGCCCCTTACGTGGTAAATGACAGTGGCATTTAGTGAGGAAAGCCACAGTATGTATGTAATTATTTCAGTCATTTATTTTGGTGTAATTCTTCTGTGTGTCCTTTTGCGTTAGCATTACGGGAGTGACCTGAAAATTCAAGGAAAGGCTTGGTGTAGACTTCAGATGCTTGTCTGCTTGCAGGTGAAAGCTGCAGTTACTGAGGTTTACCCTTGCTTCCTTTGTCTTCAGATCAAAGGGCTGACATCCATCCAAGTGAAGTTGGTGTCAAAGGTAGGGAAACCCTGGAAGTTTACGTGTTTTTCTAGCAATCTCTTGGAGAAGTGTTGCTACTCCTCTAGCTTGCTGTTGAGTAGAGGAGTGTCTGCTACCTCACAGGCGTTGTTACTGGTTGTACTGGGTTAGCTGGGTGATAGGAGGGTTGTTAAGGTCCCAGTTTTGATGTAGAAAATAACAATGAACCATTCATATACTTGTCTCTATTTCAATTTGGGGCCAGGAAGCTTTTCTTCCAGTTGATCCTTTTAAGCTCTTGGGATGCCCGCAGACCCTTCCTGCTGTGGTGTCAGATCTTCGTTATCTGAACTTTTTTTTGTGTAGACTGAAGGGAAAGATAAGTGGAATTCTGAGAAAAAAATCTAAATAACTGCTTTTCCCCATAAATTTGTTGTGGCCATCTTGCAAGAGCTTCCCGACTCACTTAATGAGTGTGCTGATGTGAAAAAGATGGATTTTGGAAGGGGAGCAAAAAGTCTCTGCAGCAGTGACAGCACAGAAAGGGGAAGAGGCTCAGGAGTTTGCTGCTTTGTGCTCTCAAGCTGGGGGTGATTTATCGAAATGGAGAGTACCACGGCTGTGGCAGGTTGGACCAAGCAGTTGACAGCTTCAGACGGTACCAAATTGACTAAAAATTGCTTAGAACTGCTATGATGTTTGGAGGGAGAAGGGAAAGCTGTAAATTGTTTAAAATAAAATCCCATGGTGGCACAACTTTCCAGGGAAGAACTCGGAGGATCTGGGATCTTCTAGTGTAGTTGTAAGTGCTCTGTGCTCCGTGGAGGGCACAGAGGAAGGTAGCGGTGTGGCTGTGGAGGCTGGGAAGGTAATGTTACATGTTTTGGGTTTGTGTTTTGGGGTTTTTTTTTGGGGTTTTTTTTGCACTTCCATGACTACACTAGCCTTTCCCCAGGCTCAGTGTAAGCACTTGCTGTACTGTAGAAAGACTTTCTGGCTGTGTGGTAGGATTCTTTCCACACAATTCTAGCATTGGTAATAATTGTGTTTTCTCAGAAATTCCCTTAAATTGACTAAATACTCCTGAACTATGTAAATGTTCCAATAGATGGGAAATGCTGACACTGTAGCTATATCAATCCTCATCCTTTATCTTCAGCAGCCATGCTGTTAGCTACCTGTACCTAACGTAGTTCTCATCTCAGCTGTCCAGAATAACCCCTTTCTTGCTGGCAAGTTTTTTGTGAGGTTGTGAAGAGCCTGTCTTCAAAACAGAGCAAATAACCCATCTTTGCTGACCGTTACCTTGGGGCAATTACTAGGGCTCTCTTAAGACCAGATTCAGTGGGGAGATAAAGTCTGTGTTGAACACCATGACCTGGAACATAGTTACATGCCACAGGGTTTTAGTGGTTCATTCAACCTGCTTCTGGAGCCAGGGTAAATACCAAGAGCTTGTTCAGGTATGCAACAATAATTGGGTGCCCAGGATGGGGAAAAGGTATTTTTTGCTGTTACCTTCTGTGGATATTTTTGGTTGTGTTCTTATATTTTAATATGATGATGTAAGATTTTAATTTCTTTTTTTTAAATTGTCTTTGAACAGCCTTTACCTGATGAATTTTACTTCTGTAGCAATTTTCATATGTCTGAGTTAGAAATCACCATGGAAGAGATGGGCGAGAAATTCTGTATCTGCTCTTGCTATACCTGGACTGTACATATGGCCTCAAATGCATTTCAGATATTGAAACATCACAAAAATGATCATTAGTTTATAAGCTTAATGAATGTTCTGGACATACATTGGGTTAATTGATAGCTGCTTTTTTTTTTTTCCTCAGGGTTGACCTGACTCTTCCGTTTCTTGTTTTTTGAAATAAAAAGTGCAGTTCCTGTAGCAGTGTGACCCTAATGGTACGTTATTCCACTGACCTGTGAAACGTGGTGGGTGTACAGCTAGCGACCCCTCCTTTTCTTGCAGATAGCATGGTGTGCCAGCCACACCATTGCTTACTATCACCAAGTATTCTGGAAATGAGGGAATGGCTCTTCCCTGACCCTGCCTATATGGAAGCCATAGCATTTGCATTTGGAAACCAAATCCACTTGCTCCCTGTCCCCCCAGCAAGCCCCAACGCTTTAATACTGGAAAGGAGTGGAGTGCCTGCAATGGTGTAAGCAGCTGCTAAAGATACTTGGTACCTCATAGTTTCAAGACCGAGCCCAAACACTTAATTTTGCAATTGCTACCTGTAGTAGTAGGTGTGCATCAATATTGAAGGTGTGTTATCATTTTTTTGTAATCTCTAGGGGTGGTGTGTGGCTAGAACCTGGCATGGAATTGAGTATACAGCTTTCTAGAAAGTATTGTTAACTTATGTGGCATGAAAATTGAAAATTTACTATGCAGTCATTGTATTCCATTAGACTTGTAATATCGGTAATTAGAGACAATAATTTGAGCTGATCTTTCTGCACGTGCAATTTTAAAATATTAATTGTAATTGAAGACCAAGTAAATGTGTCTTCCAGAAACCTGCAGAGATGCAGGTGGTTAGGCTAAGAAGTGAGAACTGAAGATAAATTATTAGGAAGACCCCACATATTTAGTTTGCTTTTGGCAAATTGACACAAGATAGTAAACTGCAGCAGTAAGAAGAATAAAAACTTCCAGTACCTGTATTTTGGGAAGACAGTTGCGTGGGATTAGTCATCCTTTCATGACTGAATAAACTACATATCTTGTAGGGGGTGGAATTGCAATAAGATTTTTTTCTTGTCTGTGTTGACCTGTGGCACAAAGACGGACCTTTACATCTTTCTCTCCTCTCTTCTCTCCTAGCTTTGCTTCCTAAACTGGGAAAATTCCACTCCCCTCATCCCCTGCCACCTTTCCTCTTATCCGCCAAGCCCTGACTGGCGGTACAAGGAAAGAGGTTATGAATTCCATACCTACCTGCCCATAGAGGAAGCTCTGCTCAGGCAGTGCTTATCTTTTGATCAGCAGAACCTTCCGCTATGCGTACACGCAGACCACGGACTTCGGTTCTGAGTGTCCAAAAGTGGTTTTTCCTTTGCATAATAAGTATCCACCTAGAAAGGCATTATGCATGCATTCTGTGGTAGAATTGGTGGGTGCCTGGTTTAGTTTTAGGCAAATCAGAAGTTGCCTACTGTTCTGTTACTGCTTTTCCAAAAAAAAAATAAAACCTCCAGCTGGCATCTGTGCTCACCTACTGCTGACCCTTCCTTCTGACCGTTCTGTTCTCTCCTCCTGTTGCTCCACGGATGAGTGGCTTATTGGAGCCTTTATCACGGATGCTGCTGCCCTTCCTCAGTCCTAGAACCACTGAACCACTTCATCCTGTAAAATCTCAAAGCCTTCTTTTCTTGTGAATGATGATTGTTCTAATTATTTATTTTTGGTGCTCTGTACAGCAGGTGTGGCTTAGGGACAGGACACTACGCAGGCAGAGTAGTATACTATATGTCTGTTGTTTAGGCCCCTGTGTTAGTACTTTAACCCTGTAAACACAGAGGGTGCCTTTCTCATCTTCACCACGTGTGTGATGTTTGTCTTTCGAACTGAAGAACTATTGCTATGTTTCAGGGTTGAGGAGACTCTGATCCACGCATATTTGCTCTGTTCTTTACTAAGGTCTAATATCTTTTCCTAATTTTCACTCCCTTCCAGACAAAACAAAGAGGCAGAGTGTAGCAAGGAGTAAAGATGAAGAAATCTGAAGTTGAAGCAAGGAAGGAAAGGAGTTTGTGAAAGACAAAGGAGTCTGCTTTTTTTTCATGATCTCTTTAACTGGAGGTCTTGGTTAGGGTTTTTGCATCTCAAAAGCTGATCAGAGTCACCTGCCTAAATAGGAACCTCTTTTCTTGCTAGTCAGCCCTAATTCAGGAGCAATATACAGGCCACCCACTTTTTCCTGACTCTCTTCAGGCTTGGATGCTCAGGGTTGTTTCGTGCAGTCTGCTTGGGGCATGTGCTTGAGTGAGATTCAGAGCTCTTAATAGATGCCAAAGGTGTCTTTGTTATGCTTTCCTCAAAGTCCTTATCTCATTTATCTTGAAAACCCCTCTTGTTCGTATTATTAAACACCTCCTCATATCATATCATTTCTATAGGCTATTGTGGCTGTCTTTCCAAACTGTCTGAATCATTAATATTTTGAATTCCTCTTCTTTGCAGGTGACCTGTCGTGGTGCTATTTTTTTAATTCATTTTATGTAGATCACACTCCTTAAAAGCAGCATTAATGATCAGGATGTAGATTACTCACCTCCACATTTTCACTTTGAAGCAGAACTTTATCTACCCGAGACCTAAATTTTTCCCTTGACTTTGCTGGTCAGGACGCTAGGAAGCAAATGCGCAGTCCAAAGGGCAGGGTTCAAAGCACTGGCTCTCAGCTACTGACTCTGTATGCTGAAGCACTCCTTGTGAAGAAATAAGCAATCTCCTTCTCAGATATGACATATCCTCTTCCTGTTCTTCCATGAATACAGTAGACTTTCCCTTAAGGTCAGTTTTAAAGCCATCCTGTTTGGAGTCCTTGGATTTCTTAAATGTTGGGCCGGTGGCCCATCTCTCCTGAAAAAAAAAAAAACATTGTTATGTTGCTGTTGTAGCAGAACTGTTTGTTTTCTTTTGTTTTTCTTCCCTTTCCCCTCCAAGTGGTTCCACGGCAGAACAGATCTCAAGATCATAAAGGCCTTTCCTTCGAGGTTGCTTTCCACCTTGTTGTCATGGGTAGGTGGCTTAGTAGAACAAATTTCTTAATAATAGCTTCTCTGGTAGGCAGCCTGCAACTAATTTTGGGACTGTTTTTGTGAACTCCCCTCCTGACCTGCACACTGATATACTCACCATGAGCCCATTGCAGCTTCCCACCCTTGAACTGCTGGAGTTAACCAATCGCATGTCTTGCATGGTGGTAGTTTTTAGAACCCAGTAGGCAGAGCTAGTGGCAAGCACTCAAGAAAGCAAGGTTGTTGGATTGGTTTGGGTTTTTTTCTTGACTTTTTACTAAGAGCAGAGCATACGCATGAAGACTGTTATCAGAAAGTTTTGTGTTTGGGTAGATACAAATTTGATTTGGATTCCTTTCCAAGACAGGCTTCTATCTCACAAGCATCTGAGACAGCAAATTGGCTGCCCCCCATTTTAAAGCAATGCCCTAAGTTGAACTGCTCTGTGTTGTATGTTTTTGGTCCCAAAGTGTCTTACGGCATGGCAAAGGAGATCTGCTGTCTCTGTTGGCATCCTTGCTGTACTGTGGAGTGGCATATGTTGTTGATCATTAGGCAGACTAAGCTGAAGTCCTGCAGTCCTTCTGTCTCCTTGCTCTCCCCTGGTTGATGCTGTGGTGTCATGGCTCTGCAGCAGGATGTGGAAAAGGATTCCTACAAACCAACCAGCTGGTGAGCAATCGCGTTCCAAAGCGGTATGAGTTTACCTGGGCAGAACAACATACTGCCACTTGTAGTTGTGTGCATACCCGTGTGACTTCGACAGAGCAAGATGTCTGTGGCATCTCGCAGAACGTCACGTGCTGGCTGACACTGAGACACGTGCACGGTTTGGTGTGGCTGGTTGTGTAGGTGGCTGCTGCGCCAGGCATCCCAGAGAAAAGCACAACTGTGATACTGCTCTCATAGTAACACTTTGGCTGCCATATATCCATAGATACACTCTGTGTTTGAGTTTTCTTTGAGAGGGGAGAACTAGTGATTTGAGGGGTGAAAAGGTGTATCCTAGTTTTGTATAATCACCGTAAGATACTTTTCTGGAGGGGCTGATATTTAGGAACTGCTGAGCTCCTCACCCTCTGAAAGCTGATGGCCTTTTGTGGTGTCTCCTTTTGGTACTGAGTGCTTTTTAAAACTGATGTGTATGGTTTAGTTAAACAAAGCTGATTGATGGTTACGTGGAAAACCTGTAGTACTTGTGCTTGACTAAACCAAGCTTGGCAGGCTCTTCCTACCTGATGGCGTGAGGAAAGAAAAGACATGGTAGCGAAAGGTAGATCTGTGTAGAGGCTTCTCCATCCTCTCTTCTTGGATGTTGTTTATGGAGATAGTGCAGGCGAAAGCACAGAGCTGTTTCTGTGCGGTAGCATGGATTTGAGAACATTGCATTTCTAGTGATTTGATGGACTTGTTAATATAGTAGGAGCTTGTTTAGCCATAATTTTTTTTCTGTTGCTTAGGATGTGTTGTAATACGAAAGACATCCAGTAACCATTTTGTGACCTCATGAGAATGGCTTGAATAGCACATTGGCTGGCTTGGGGAGATGCAGACTTTTTAGCAGCTATCTTGGTTGGAGGAGAACAGAGAAAAGCCTGTATGTTTGCCTGCCACAAAAATGTAGTAATAATGAGATGTGCTGCTAAGTGCGTGTTCGTCAGTTGTGTTCGAGCACTCAGATAACCGCAGTGATGGTCACAGCTTAAGGAGTTAGATAAATGGCATAGCGGCTTGCGGTATTTTAATGTTTGTTCAGGGCTTGAATTTGAGGATCGATTGTAGGCATTTCTTGAGAAGGAACAAGTTCCTACACGCTTTGTGATCCGTGGGTCTCCTGCTGAGTGAATGCGTATATGTGGTTGGCTGATTTTTATCAGTTCCAGTTTTGAGGGAGCGCTTACACAGAGCTCTTCTGATGAGGGGTAAAGATTTTCATGCTGATGTACACTTGTGGTGGTGTCAGCTTAATGGTATCATTAGAACTGGATAGAGGAAAATGAAAACAGTGCTTCTTGTTTCCTGAGCGTAGGTACCAGCACTGCGCTCCATAGCTAGCTGTGAATATAAGGTGTTGGAATTAAGTTTTCCTTTTCAGCGTATATCCAGTCTTCTCAAAGAACTGAACATGCCAAAGATGACTTCTAAAAGTCACCGGTGCCTTACTACGAGATAGGGATTTTTATGTCGTTTCCGACTTCTATAGTTTCTTCTCTGCACCCAGCTTTAGAGTTAGTTGATTTGGACTGAGGATTTAAGAGCCCTGTGTTTTGTCTTTGCCATTTCCCACTCTTCAGCTGACTATTGGTTAAATCTATAGGTTATTGCCTGTAAGAGATAGCCAACGCTTTTCTGTGTGTATATGGACCACAGAGGAAACAAACCTGTTTATTAAATACAGCGTAGAAATGGAATTACATGGGTTTTGTCTCTACATAACTGTGAACCAGCATTACTGGTGCAGATTCTGTCTAGCAGGATGAGTGAAATAGGAAAGCCCTTTGCAAAGCAGATTGGAATAAGATCCAAACTCCTTTAGCCTACACAGGGCTAATAAGTCTGGGTTTTTATGAGGCACTTGTTTTGCTATCTGATCTCCTCCTTCGTGGCTATTTCATTTGGTGCAATAGATCTCAAACTTTTGCTTTGGCAGTAATATTGTAAAAGAGAAAAGCCTAAAATGCCAACTCTGTGTGGTGGTGTTGGGTGTTGTGTTTGGGGGTGTGGAAGTTTTCTTTCGTTTGGTTAGTTTTTTGAAAGTTCTGCTACCTTCCCCTTTTTGGTGACATCTTTCAACTGGTGTTAAAATTTGTAAAAATCCTATGTCTCAGCTTTCCTCCATCTGGCCATGTCACTGTAGAAGGGAAAATGTTCCAGATCCTGGTCTGATTTAGGGGTATTCACCATAATTTAGGTGGGAGAGGAAGGGAATACTTAATTATGAAAGAAGATGTTTGAACTCCTCAGTAATAAAGTAAACATAACTTGCACTTGAGCAGGAAAAGTGTTGGTGGGTAACTGTGGTAGGATTGTTACACAAATTACTGCTTTTGGTTTTGGGCCCCTTACTGTGAGGTGCTGGAGCGTGCCCAGAGAAGGGTAACAGAGCTGAGGAAGGGTCTGGAGCACAATTCCTGTGAGGAACGGCTGAGGGAACTGGGGTTGTTTAGCCTGGAGAAGAGGATACCTGAAAGGAGAGGTATCCTCTCCTATGCAGAGAGGTGGGTGTTGGTCTCTTCTCCCAACTGACAAGTGGTAGTACAAGAGGAAATGGCCTGGAGTTATGTGAGGGGAAGTTTAAATTGGATATTAGGAAAAATTTCTTCTGTGGGAAAAGGGCAAACTGCACGAGGCGGCCCTTAGGCAAAATTCCACGAGGAAACAGACACCTACAACACAACTGTCCCCTGAAAAAGCAGCATCCCGCAATTCTTTTGGAATATGAACGTGTACAACCAGGGAAGGTCAGAATTGCACTTCCACCTCTTCACCAAAGTCCAGGTTTCACAAGAGACACTTAGGAAACATGAGGAAGGGACAAGAAGAAACTGCACGTCGTTCCAAATTAAAACCATCATCAAAGCGCCTTCTCCCGAGGACGCTCGGGAGCAGCTTGGGCAGACACCAAGCAGCCCGCAGGCAGCACTTGCCCCACCACCCATGGGACTGTCCCGACTTGGGCTGCTTCGCCCTCTTACTCCACAGGCACACGCCACCTCTCGAGATGAAAGTCCGGACGTGGCCCAGCAGCCCCTGGTGCCCAACTCCCGGGTGGAAGCACCTCCAGCTCCCCGAGAGGGAGGCACCAGTTCAGTGCCGTTGCGGCGCAGGCTGCCCACGCTGAGCTGAGCGCCTCCACAGCAAAACTCGGAGCAGCCCACCCCGGTGCTTCAGCCCTCAAGGGCCACGGTGTCTCTAGCACGCGGAGGCAGAGCTGTGCAGTCCCCAGATCCTGCAGGCAAGGTGAAGTCAGACCAAGCGCTCATGCCAGCGCATCCCGCCCGGTAACGCTTTGGCTCAGCATCGCTATTGGGAGCTTCCTCCGCCCCCCTCAACAAACAGGGAATATCAGGAACAGTTTGCACCCCTTTGTACAACAAAGCCATTGAGGTGCTGGAGCGTG
>NW_010254757.1:5220-49262 GCF_000690775.1 Eurypyga helias | reverse complement strand
AACTTCCGTACCTGCAATCAGGTGTGGTTTTGCCTCTTAAAAAAAGGTCTAAAAGCTGAAATCAGAATTTCCCTGCGTCTATTAAAATAACCATGAAAATAGCTTGATAGGAGCTGTAGCCTGAAGACACATGAGCGATCAAGTACTGTTTTCAGCCTAGCATTTGGTGCTGAGTTTGTGAATTACTCTGAAATCGGCCTGTAAATAGTGCACAAAAGGTCCCTGCTGAAATAAATACAGTGAAATAAATGGCATTCAATAGGACGCCATTAAAAAGAAAACCCCGCAGACCTCTCGTTTCAGCCGTGCACCCTGCTCACCCGCGCTTTTCTCAGCTCTCCCCCCAGAATCCCTTCTCCCCTGGTACTTTCAGTGAGCTCAGGCGCTGCTTCCCAGCCGCGCGCTTTCCACGCTGCCTGCTGGCTCCTTAGGTGATCGTGTCTCAACCGGGCGTTAGGAACACGCGTGGGTTCATAAGGCAGCACGGTCTGAGGACGTCTGGAGCGTTACTTGAAGCTGGCAAGCAGAAGTGTGCCGGCTGCGTTTGGAGCAGCACTTGTGCTGCCCAGACCTGGATGTTCTGTAGCCCGCTGGAGCTGCTGCCCTGCCAGCCCTGCAGCGGTGTGTGGGAGCGGACCCGGCTGCTGCACTCCAGCTTCCTCGTCAGTCGGAAAGGAACCGTGCTTGCAGCAGACAAAGAGCCGCCTTGACTTTACAGCGCTGCCTTGGCTCTTCCTCCAGCTCCCTCTGGATTGTCTGGCGGTTCAGAGATTTCTTCCTCGGTGTTGCGGCAAGACTGCCGTTTTTCTGAACAGTGTTTAAACTAGCGAGAAGCCCATGTTCCTGACTGAATTCAGCAGCTGACAGTTCGTTTTAAGAAAACCCTTTACTTAGCCCAGGGCTAGGGCTCGGGAAAACTGATTTTTACACAGTGTACTGATACCAACGGTTTCTTACTGATGGGAAAGACAGATGAGAACAACTTGAGTGTTGATGCACGTGGCTGGGAGCATAACAGTTCTGCTTCTTCTGCAGCAGGAGAGAACTGATTGAAAGGCAGTGATGGAAGAAAAAGGACCAACAGTGGCTTCTTTTTCATGGTGTTTGCCTTGCAGCTCCAAAGTGGCCTGGTTAAACCCGCCGCTGGAGCTCTGTGCGGCAGCAGGGATAGAGAAAGGCGGCGGGGAAGCTGGCAGGGACAGAGGAGGAAGCGTGCTGCTGTGGGAAATGTTGTAAGAACAAACCCTGCCTAATCTAAGCTGCCCAGAAATAAAGCCAGGAAAGAACTAGCATGGTGGGTCATGTAGGTGGGCTGATACGTATCCACAGTGATCGTCACCTTGGGGCTCCTTGGAGCGTGTCAGTTGTGCAGAGGTTGGCTGAAAGAATGTACCTTCCAGTAACGATGGTCTGTCGGAGCAGCACTTCCCGTCTAAATTCCTGAGTAGTTTGGAGTGTAAGTTATTCCATGCATAAAACAAGATACACTTGTTTTCCACAATCACTCTCTTTGCTTCCTTTTCTCTGTTCCAATACCTCTTCTCCGTTTTCCTTCTTCCCCAGTGAACATTGCTTATCCTTTTATCTCGCCAAAGTTTGGCAGCCTGATAATTAAAATAATGAACTCCTTTTTGAGAGTATGAATGACTACAGGATCTCCTCTTCCAGCCTTTCCTCTCGTTAAAGCTTAGAAAAAACAAGGATTTTCTGTCTTATAGGATATAAATGAATTATTGAAGACATTGCAGATCTGCTTGATTTGCATCCAGAGACACTAAAACCGAGCATCACCTTTTCAGTTTCTAATGTTACAAAATATGTAGTTCGGGTATCTTGTAGATTTTTAAAAATCCAATTGCAGCTGTTCATTTCATCCTGTTCAAATGACACTATAAATAACATTAACACACTTCTTATTTTACAGAGCAGTATATTCTACATTAGCTTGTGGCATTCTTTCTCTTTTCTTTTTTTCCCTTTATTTCTTAATTTTCCCTTTAATTCAGACGATGATGTGACTAGCTTTGAATCATCAACCCTTTGTTCTTAAGACACAAATACTCACAAATATCATGTGGGAATGGTTAAAACTGCAAAAATTAAAAATGCAGTTCTGTTGGCAACCGCAGCTGGCGTACGTAGGGGTCAGGTAGCTGAGAAAGCGCTGCAGCCTTTGCTTCATAATCCGTTTTGCACAGGTTTGGTAAATGTCAGAATCCTGTGATAGCAGTGTGCTCATTTCAGCAGTGAGCACCCGGTGAGATCTGTTAGGCGCAGTTCTCTTTACTTAGTGTCTCTTTGTGAGGGAAGAGACTTGTGATGGAAACACAATTCCCAGCACTGTCTCCAGCAAATTAATATTGAGGGCAACGGAAGGTCAGATTACAAGAATGAATTTTTTTCTTCTCTTTAGGCTAGGGAACACTCGTAGAAGATACATGTTACAGCATCCTGTAGCACAGGAGGGAATCCTCTTAATTCCCCTACTTCCTTGTAAACAAGTCACTCCTACGTCGTTGTTACATATTGTCTGTTGTGTGAAAACCGTCTTCAGTGTTACCTGGCTTCGAGAAACTGGCCTTTGTGTGGGCAGGGAACAAAAATACTTTTTTGCTAACTCAGCACTTCCTGTAGCACTAACCTTTCTGTCAAGTAAGTGGGCAAAACGTTTAGAAAATTCAGGTGAAAAGCCTTGAATGATACGCTGGCAGGACCTCACGGAGCTTCGGAGTTACCTGTTCCATGCCGGGCATGGTAGAGGAAACAACCCCTAATTTCCAGGAAGGAAACTTTCTTTCCACCTTGAAACATAATTTCTTTCCTGGGTTTGTGTTGCTTTTGAACTGTACTGCTCTGTGAGGAACTGGAGACTGGCAGGGGCTAGAAACAGGATACAGGGTGGAATGCGTGAAGCACAGGGATTTCTCAGGTGCTTGCTGGAAATGTCCTCATGCTGCCTGGTGAGTAGATTACCAGACGAGGCAGGAAGGATTTCTTCCCTTCCTCCCTTTCAATCAAATCGATATTGCATGAGGATTTTCTCCCTAACAGATTTCCTGCTCTGGCTGGCATGTTGGGGGCTGGCGATACTCTTGACCTCTGCTGCTCTCCTGCGGTGGCATGAAAGGATCTGCTGCCCGTTTGTTGGCCGGGTTGGTGTGTGTGGTTTTTTCTGTTTAGTTATTTGTTTGGGTTTTTTTAAAGCTTTTCAGTTTAGTTATATGGTGTTTAGAGATGTTTTTATGAGCCCGTGTCAGTGGCAGTCCATCAGATACGTTTCTTGAGACACAGAAAAATACTGGGGAAAAGTATTACTCTTTGTTAATAAACGGAGCACTATAAACTGAGTGTACTGACCCTGTGAGGCTGTGTTAAAGTGCTTGACTTCATGTATCTACCGTAACCAGTCTCTAATGACAGGGGGATAATTGTATGTTTTACAAGTAAATCAGCACTTACTCTGCAAAAAGTTCTTCCTCAGTGTAGCACTTCAGCGAGTGGTAAATACATGGTAATGCCACTACAATAAACACATGGTTAAATGTGTCAATGAGCCAAGGCCACAAGGTATGAATTTGATTTTGTATGTAAACTGGATGGAATTAGAGGATACAGTGGCTAACCCAGAGTTCTGAGGAAACCTGCTACGGCACCTGCAAGATCTCTGAGAGTTTTTTTTAATGGGTTCGGATTAAGACCGCCGCTGCCAAAGGCAGGTGTAGCCTCATCCTGCCCTCTCCTGCTTCCTTCTTGTGCTGGCATTAGCATCAGGCAGCCCTGAAGCGAGTGGGAGCGGTGAACAGGTACTACTGAAGCCTGCTGCAGTGGTGTCAGAGCACTGAGCTGGCAGGCAGCGGCTTTGCTGGTGTTGAGGCAACCGAAGCAGCTGGGCTTGGAGGAAGGTACCACGGTCTTCTCATCAGTAGTGCTGCCTTGGCTCGTACTCAGTTATGAAAGCACACTCTGAAACCGCGGCCTGTAGTGTCGCTGCGCCCGAGGTTTCTTCTCTGCTTTCACACAGCACCCAGGGAAACACGGACGTACCGCAGCCTTTTACGCAGCAGCCGTGCTGTGAGTGTCAGCAGGCTGACGCATCCACCCAGCCAGCGCCTGCGGGAAGCCCATGTTCCTGTCTGCAGAGCAGAGCTGACACAGTGCCACCGCTTACCTCCCAGTTTGCCATCAGGCATCTTGGTGTCATTCCCCCTTCCTCAGCGTTTTGAGTTAATGTGCCGTCCCCCGAGTTGCAGGATCGGTGTGGGGATGCGCGCTGTCTGCTGGCTCTCCTGTGCCTAGGAAAAGCATGGGAGATGGAGGTAGCACCTTCTCAGGAGGGCTTGGCCGGAAATGGTCTGTCGTCATTCCGCGCAGCGTGCTCTGCATTATCACAGAGCAGGTCTGTAGGAGATGTAGCATTTGACCCCCAGTTTCTCGAGCCCCTTGACAGAACGCTTCTTGGCTGATGGCAGTGTTTGAGGAAAATGCAGATTATTAAAAAAAAAAATGTCAGGAGACTGTAGTAAGCAGAGGAATACTGGCAGGTTTTAAAAATGCAACTATTGTTAATATACTTAAGGTATGCAATTTTACACGGTACTTGATACTCGAGTTTCGGTTTGTTCAGACTTTCCACCCAAGATAGTAGTGATTTTTCTCATTTCAGAGATTTACAGAGAAATGTCAGAAGTATAGGTTTTGCTTTTTACATGCACGTGTTTGTGTGTGTGTATATATATATATATATTTTCATCCCAGCAGGCATTCCCGTGACTTGTTTGGAGGCTCTCGTGTGTTCTGGCTTGTTCCTAAGCAACATGTTCCATAGCAAGAGGATACAGCACAGATTGCCCTGCACCCTGGTCATTTCAGCGTCTCAGCTGATGATACTGTTGTGCTTTGTGGCCTTGTGTAAATGGTAACTTCACGTTGAGCTGCCGTTCCCATCCAGCTTTTCGTTCTCTACTTGCAGCATGATGATGTTGCTTCTGGAAACAGTGGCATACAGACAAAAGCTTTAAGTCACAGTGCTGTAATGTAGAAGATTTGGAGGTCCTGCAGGGTTTCCCTCCAGGATTCTGAAGAGACTGTCTGCAGTGGTCCTCAGTACTCCCCACGCACGTGCTTTGCATCTGTTCAGAACATTTCTGAGCTGAAACGCGAGTATGACTGAATAAGTGCTTAGATTGTGGGTGCGTCAAGGCTTTTTCACTCCTCTTAATTATTTTGGATGTAGTCTTAGCACAAAAAAAATCACACATACAGTAATGGAAAAAAGAACATTTAAAGTATATTAAAGGGAATTTTTATAAAAAACAAGTAAAAATAAGTCGCATACCTTCTTTTTAAAATGATACTGTGGCATACATGTCAGTTTTGAAGACTGACCACAGTAGAACATACTTAGTCATGTTTAGATGACGTCTGATTTCTTGAATGAGGAATGATTTTATTTTTAAAATCGGGAGTATGTAACATAGCGTCCCACCAGCAGGCTCATGGCAGGTGAGTATCGCAGTTCTAAATACCTTTTATCTTTAAATAATCAGTGTACAACTCATTTAGAATCACTTCAACAAATGACAGCTAAATGTTTTCATGGCTTTTCCTTCTCTTTACTTTCTTCTTTGACCCACCATATGAAAGAACACAACGTTACCAAAATTCTGGGTTTGAACTCACGTGGAATGAGTAATGCCAGCGGCAAACTAGCGACCGTATTCCATACCCTTCCTGAAAGGTGTGCCTTGCGTATCACCTGCTCCTTTTAACTTGCTGTACAAAACATTCACTTCACTGAATTTTCGGTTTCATTGACAGAACAATTAAATATTGGTTGAAAAGATGAACCAGTTTTGTTTTAATAAAGCAGGTAATTAATTATAGAGTCAGACACCACAGAGAATTGAGGAATTAACAATCACAACTCAGGAGAAAGCAACTCTGGAAAATTAACTTAGTGTAAATTACGCTGTTTAGGAAATGCCATATAAAACTCGAAGCCTGAGCCGATGGTGTTTGGGGCTGTGAGGGTGACAACTCAGAGGCACAAAGTACTTGCTGCTCGATTTCTGCAGCTCTGTAACTGTCACCCTGCGCAGTGAGGTTGGTCCAGAATTCTAACGCCAAGCTGATGCTTGGGTCACTTGTGTAGTCCTTCTACCATCGGATAAAATACTCTCTCCTGCCACCCTGCTGCCTTGTGTTAATGTTTTAGCCCTGATGGCCGGTAACTGGTGATCAGTTACTTCAGGCCCAGGGTATAGTCCATCTCCTGCAGCAGCGCTTCGCCGCAACGGGAGCGTCTGTTGTCTGTGTTTTTGCCCTAGGTCCTAGAGACCTTGGCTGCAGAAAAGCTGGTTTAAGCTGGCAGAGGGAAATGGAGGCTTTCTCTTCATTTCAGGGAAACGGCCCTGTTTCCAGCACTGCCTGTTTCCATGGCAGCCAGCCTAGCAGCCTGCACTGGAGTTTCTGCCTCTCTTGGAAATTTCCAAGGGATTGTGCGGGAATGTTGGACATTACATTTTCCCATTTTTACGTGCTGTTTTAAGGGCTTAAATAGCTAATATCCACAGGATTTTGACTTTGGAAGAAGTAATAAGATGATTACATAGAGAACATTAAAAGAAAGATCTTGATGCATTATTTCTCTTGCTGTCATTTGAAAGAACTGTCTAATGAACCCCTTCTCCACGGTTTAGTGACACTTTCATCTATGTACTTGTTAAATCTCAGCAACTATTTGCTGTTTCCTAGTACCTTCTATAAAAAGATAAAACGCAAACTTGATTTTAAATTCATAATCAACTGCATTAGATGTGGAACGGTTAGTGCTAGAGCTGTGCACGGTACGAGGTCTGGCTCTTTTCAAGACAAGCAGCAGTGGTGACAGCTTGTCAGTCAGTGTAGATAGCATTGTTCCTGCAGGACAACTACCAATTTATTTTTGGCCTCTTTGCATTCCAGTTCTTGCGATTATAGAGTACTGCTGAGCCATCCTTCCCACAGGACACAAATTACAGATTTGCAAGAGAAATCACTTGCTAACTTTGATAACAGCTGTTTGTTCTAGGCCATTTAATAACGCGCTTGATTTTCGCTGACCTGCCATTCACACCGGGTAAGACCTGGCTGCACTGCTCTACCCTTCTTACCTTTCAGAGGGGCCTGTGCAGAACGTGCCGTGTACTGGCCCACGTGCCTGTTTGTGCCACCTTTCTTGCATTCAGACGTGGCGTAGCGCTCCAGCACCTTACTGAGGATCTGCTAATTTTGGTTATTCTTAATATTTCTGCCCCGTTAGGGCATAACGTATGTGAAGCTGAACAGCACTCGCTGCTTGAAAACAGAGGCCGTTGCTTTATAACTTGCTGCTGTCGGCATACGTGTTTCGAACTAACGAAGTGCGTTGGTTCACCGATAGCCTCTTCGTTTTGTACCATCGTCTCCATCCCCCTGCACGTAGATGTGTGGATTCCCTGGTACGCTGACACCAGAAGAAACTTTAGGAGTGGGAGCACCAGCCTCTGCTACTCAGTTTTGCAGGTGGTGAAAAATCTGTAGCACCAGTGAGGTCAGAAGACTTTTGCTGACTTGGAGAGTCAGGTGACCAGATGCTCTTACTGTAAGGAGGGATTATGCTTTTTGGTTTTGTTGCTAAGTATTAGATAAGCTAGTGAAGACTTAATGATTGTTTAATTGACTGAAGGAAACACATGGAAATTTTGGAATCTCTTCACATGGTGTTAAAGTGTTTAACCTTAAAATCATACACTGACTTGACACCAGGAAAGAACTCCCTCCCTTCCCCCTCAGCCAGAGCAGGAGTTTGGCGGACCTGTGCGTGGGATCTCTTCAGAAGCATTCCAAGACAGTTCCGTAGAGTTGCAGTGATGTGAAGGGGGCTCATAGTTGTGCCGTCTTTCAGTGGGTTTGCTCCGTGGTGTTAACGTAGCCCTTCCTGTGCACATACACTCGAAGTACGAGGAACAGTATTACTGACTTAAGAGTGCATTAACAGATCTAAATCTTTGCCAGTTCTGGGCCTTTGTTTTGGAGATGATGTTCTGTGATTTTAGATGTTGTGCAGGTACCTGCCTGATTTTAAAAGTGTGTAAGTGAGAGGTAAACTGTCAGGCACACGCTGACTGGGTTTACTCTGGGGAGAACAATCTATTAAACACTCTGTTTGAGTAAGTACCACCCCGTAGGGAACTTTGTTTTGTAGCCCCTCATGTCTTTTGAATTCTCCCTTCCCCAGATCACACACTGCTCTGTCTGGAAGTGATTCTCTGTCATAAAAAAAACCCACCAAACCCCACCACTCCTCCCCCCAGGCAGTAGAGTGAATAGTACAGTACAACAACTTTGGCTAATGCCTCAGAGGGTTTTGTGTCCTCTTATCTCATCCATCCTTACTAGATTTACCTCTGCATGTGTTACTAACTGTTCTTGCTGTATATAAGATAGGCAAAGTCTGTATTAGATGTAACTACAGAAGACTTAGACCAACCTGCATACTGTTCCGTAGAGAGTCTCTCACTGAAACAGGGCAGTTCTGTGCCAGAAGTGCAAAGCTTCTCACACCATTCATTCTTGTCTTTGAAGACAATTTCATCACATTTTCCTTACTGTAAACCTGTGGTTTAGTTTCCATGACTCCTGTCTTCCACATCTGTCTGGCTGTTCTTTCAGCTGCTTGTGTAGGTCCCTGTTTGCTTCTGAGCTTTTCACAAACCTCCTCCCTATTCCCTTCCTTTATACCCATTTTGGCTTCGTCTCCCGTGTAAAGACACAGGTCTGTCTGTAGCTCGTTTCTGCTCAGGTGTAGGGCTCAGTACAGTGACAGCACGAAGGTCAGGACTGACTGCTGCATGCCCGTCTGCTCTGCATGCAGACCTGGACCTCAAATACCCTCTTGGAGTAGATGTAGCTACACAGCTCACACAGCTGTTACCATTGCTCCTTAGAAACGTCTCTGCCTGTTGCTTCTTGCTGTTGCGGGAGGTAAAAGTATTTTAGGGCCTTTCGTCTTTTGTTGAGACATAAATATTAGTTTTTTCCTGGTATGTTTGCAAGGGGTTTGCAGCCTTCCAACTTTTAAAATAGTTAGGTGTTTTAATCACAATTACTTTCTATTTAGAAACTTTCTTTTCTTTAATAACACGTTCAACTGCTCAATATCTATTAAACAAAAAATAACCAGTCATCAAACATTTTTAACTTTAATTTTGGGACTGTCTGCAAAAGCGAACATCTGGTTTTCACCCAACTTTGTTTCTGTTTAACCTCCTTGCTCTGGTCAAGTCAAAATCTTCAGTGATTACCCTCTTACACCATCTTTCTGTGAGTCATCTCTTCTTCCCTATTCTCCCTGCAGTGCTTCTCTATTAGTCATGCACAGCCTGTCCTTCCTTTACTGTGTAATACGTGTAAGTTACTGATGTTTATTTAGTAAGTGGATAGCTGCGTGTTCTGTGTCTTCTACACTGCTCGGTTTTTAGTCCTCCCACAGCTTTTATGACTTGTCCAGATAGGCATGGGACAACTTCAGGATCATCCCTTACTGGCTTTACTATGCCTGGGGTAGGGATGGTGGGTGGGCAGGTAGTGTTACGAGAGACAGTGACTGTCTCTTACAGGTATTTGCTAAAAAACACCAGAGCTGCATCCCCGAGCGCATATGGTTTGGGTGCAGGTCCATTCTCACAGCTCTTCTCATCCTTCTGCTACAGCCCACCCCATGTTCTGTTGTAAGACTGTCATGGGTCAGTTTTTACTCTTTCTGCAAAGCTTAAGCCAAATATCCGATCATTATTGAACTGATAAATCATAATTATAACACATTCGTAAGTTGTGTAGCAGGGTGTCCCGTTGTCTGGATCTGGAGTTAACACTGCTTCAGGAATTAGTTGAAACCAGTGGGAAAGTGAGAGATGAGCTCCCCTACATTCCTACTACTGGTCTTTGCTGGACAGATTTAATTTAGCTTGTCAATACCTGGATCTGGGACACTATTTTCTGGTTAAACTCTGCCCCTTTATATGTAATTTTAACAGTTAACTGTCAAGTATTTTTGCCTGCACAAAGGCTTGGCACATCACATTTGAGATTGCAGTGATGCTACTTTGGAATTGAAGTAAGTGGTGTCTGATAAGAGAAAGAATAAGTATCTGTTGTCTGTAGCAGTTTTCATGGAGTAGATGGTATATGCCCTTCCCACAAAGGAATTTTCCAAGCTAGCTGGCTGTCCAAATGGGTGAATTAGTGAGGGCTCTCAGATTGGTGTTACCAACCCGGCCAAACAGCGTGGTCATCCGGTAGTGGGCGGGTCCTTTTGAGAGTTGCTGACTTCCCCACTTCTGTTTACGAATATTTGAAAGCACTATCCTAGCAGTGCTTAGGTAGCTGCGGCTGGACCAGCTACACCTGCAAAATGGGCTTTATGGGAAAGTTCCGTAAAAGAGAAAGTCTGAGCAAAAGCGTGTTAGAGGTCAGCAATGCCGTGTAGCACGAGTGCATGTTTTCTTAATGGGTGACTTGCCTGTCGATGTCAGTAGGTGACTGACATCAGTGGTAACGTTCATGCGCTTGCTGATCCACTGTGTTCCAGTTGATGGAGCTGGAAAATCAACCTCATTCTGACTGACTTCTCGTGCCTGAGGACGTATATGGGCGCTGCCCTGGGCATGACTGATGTTGGAGGAGGTCGTTTTTCTTGAAGACGTGGAGCCTGAGACAAAGAGCCGGTGTTTAAAGCTGACTTGTAACTAGGTGAAAGATCTGGTAGACGCAGTCGTATGGTGTTAGTGTTCCAGGGAAGCCAAATTCAAGTATGGTGTACACTTGGATCGAATACAGCTGCATAGCATGGGTGAGATTCCTGCCCAGAGCAGGACATGTTTTTCAACCCTTTCCACAGCTTCCTAGTCGTGTAAAAGGAAGCACAGTTTGAGCAAAGAACAGAAGAAAGTCAAGTTTGAATCTACTCGAGACCTGAAATCCTGGGTCTGAATACAGTCATCTTGCCATGCTGTTCATAAATCATCTCTCGCATCATTTGGATGGGTAAAGCTTGTTGAAGACTTTTAAAGGGAGTGGCTCTTTAGTTTTAAGACTAACTCCGAGCTTTCTTGGTTTTATGGTTGTAGCAAGAGAATGCAAACCAGCAACATAGGAGAATTTTCTGCTTCCCTGCAAACACCACACCAGTCAGTGAACGTCTCTGCGCTACGTGCTAGCACAGCAGGAAATTCTTAGAAGTAGCCCCAGGGCCAGAAGCGTAACATCGTAACTCTATTGTACCCTTCACAGGCATTTCCATTGAAATGTGCAGTTCTTTACATTTTCTGTAGGATTAGGCTGACACCCTACATAATTCTTCTTAATTCTCACTTACCTGCATAAAACGTGGGGTTTTGAGGTTGGATGTGCAGTTGCGTAACTGTGTGCACACACTTACCTGCACTGGGGAGGGGGCGGATTAGACCAGTTGGACTAGGAAACCCACACAGTTTTCTGCAGAAAGACGTGAACTTCCTCTACCCACGCTCTGAAGGTGCTGGGAGTATGCGGCTGTCCCCTGCGCTGCCAGACCCAGCCTAGGGAGCGCCGCTGACGGGAGCGTGTAACAGCACCGTTGGCGTTGGTTCAACACCTCGGGCAGCGCGAGCTGGCACCTGCTAGTAAGACGTGTTGGAGGAGGTGATGGCTTACCTGGAGCCACGTGAAATTAAGGAAGACCAAAAATCAGTCAAACTATTAGAAAATAATTCTTCAGTGAACTTTTTATAGTCATTTAATATTGCTTGGAAAATAGGTTTCATCACTTCAAGCACGTATTGTCAGGTTTCCAGAGGAACTCAATACCTTTTGAATGATTTTTCCATGTTACTGTTCCTTTTGCATTCTCCCATCTCTGTCTTTAGTAAATCTCGTGTAACAATATTGTAAAGTCTGAACAGAACTGCCCTGCCCCAGCCCTGAAAAGTTTGTGTTTAAATTCTCAATGTTTGTGTGGCACAAGAAAATAACGTCCTTGTTTTCAGACTTGCTATTCCCGCTCTTAATGCTTCAGCCAGAAGAGTATCCTTCCGGTACTGCAGAATAGGAAATAAACTGGTTCCTTTTCAGTTCTGAAAACAATGAACTTTGTCCTTAGCCTGATTTTTTAGAAATTACGTTCATTTTGATGTTTTGGACAATGCCGTAGTTTGTTTTGCTTCCTTGTGAAATACAATGGGAACGGCATGTCGTAATCGCACATCCAGAATAAGCTTTCAAGGCAGAATTGAAGAATGTAAATATTACACCCTTAATATATTTTTTTCTTGTTCAAAAGGTGAAATTTCATGTTAAGGTAATGACTCTATGTGTCTAAGAAGGAACCAAGAACTGTGATAAACTGGTACAGAAACAAGGGGAAGGGAGTAAAAGAAACAAACTACTATTTTTTTCTTCCTTTGTTGGTTTTGGATTTTTTTTTCCCCGAGAACATTTCCAAAAAACCTTTCAAAGTACCAGGCCTTTTTGTCTATGCCCTCCCCCAGGTTTTGTGCAGTTCCTGGTGTTGTATTTAAGGTGTGTGTCACACTGGTTATTTGTACAGTTAACAATAAGGTAAGAACCTTGTGCATTTTATTAAACGTAAAGAAACATAAATTATCTCTGAAACCATAAACAGTTGTTCCAAATTTGACAGTATTTGGTTAACTGGCCCTTGAAATAATTATGACAACACATGTATCAGTTAATCAGGAAAACAGCATTTTCTGATGTTTGGAGAGAGGATGAGGTCTGTAGCTGATTGTATTGCTTTTTTGGTGTTTTCAGGTAAGCCAGGTGAAGTCTGGCTTCTTCGGTTTCTGGTGTTTCAGCAAGATTTATTTAAATGGACAATAAACCTTTATATTTAAAAAAAATCTTAAGGATAAATGCTCAGCCAAACACATACAGCTTTTCTTTCAAAATGCTCTGCAACCGTAATTTGTTTCTCATGTAAGATGGGGTTGAGACGTGTAAGAAGCCTCTGTAATCAGTGTGGTGCAGTTCATACACCTCACCGTCTCCTGTGAATCTGTTACCCAACAGCTGTGCTACAGGGGGGGCATCCTGTTAGATGTGTACTTGATACCCCTTGGCAGGGATGAAGCGGATGTGTGTATGAAATACAGTCCCTTTATCAGATGTGACCAAAAAGCAGCTAATTCCAGTGTAACCTGGGATTGGAAACAAATCTATATAAATCTGTATCTTCATCTGTATCTAGATGAATACATAGAGAAAAAATATTTCTGAGGTTGAAATGCCTGGTATCTTTTGAATTTTGATGAACTTTCAGGAGCTAGTAAGCTTACATATGAACGAATGCCTGTTTTCTTTTATCAGTACTTCAGCTGAGGCTGCAGCAAAGACGGACACGAGAACAGCTGGTGGACCAGGGCATCATGCCACGTAAGACTCACATTGTTTCTGCTCACTTGTGTTACTGTACGGTATTAGTTATGAGCCAAATATATAAGATAATGAAGATAAGCACATCTGTGAGAATCATTGAAAATAACTGTCATTTGAAAAGCCTTGTGGGATCCTTTTGGTAATCTAAATGAGTATGAAGTGAATTCATCATGCTTGCCTAATACTTCAGTTAAAATAGTCGCTGGATGAAAATGCAAGGATTTGTGGACATAGTCTGATTTCCTTTTAATATTCTCTCTTTAAATTATGGCTAATCTTAGTGAAATCAATTGAATTCTGTAAATGGGTGGACATCAGTAACAAAGCCAGCCACAGGAGGATGGCAAGGGTTGCCAAAAACAAAGGACACACAGACATTGACTCAGATGGTAGCTGGGATGACAGGACAGGAGGCCGTGGATTAGGCCGGTGTCGTGATTTAGGCCCAGCTGGGAACTCAGCACCACGCCGCTGCTCACTCACTGCTCACCCCAGTGGGATAGGGAGGAGAGAATACAGGGAAAGGCTGGTGGGTTGAGACAAGAACAGGGAGGGATCACCCAGCAGTTAATGGTCATGGGCAAAAGAGACTCGACTTGGG
The DNA here is from genome assembly GCF_000690775.1 of Eurypyga helias. NCBI lineage: Eukaryota > Metazoa > Chordata > Aves > Eurypygiformes > Eurypygidae > Eurypyga > Eurypyga helias. Next base: position 35,209 of record NW_010254757.1, on the reverse strand, counting down.
GAAATCAGTGTAATTAATTACCAATCAGGTCAGAGTAGGATAATGAAAAATAAAACCAGATCTTAAAAAACATCCTCCCCCTCTTCCTGGGCTCAGCTTTGCTCCCCATTTCTCTCCCTTCTCCCCTCCAGCAGTGCAGGGGGACAGGCAATGGGGGTTGGGGTCAGTCCATCCCACGGTGACTGTGCCTCTCCTTCTTCCTCACACTCTGCCCCCACTCCAGCCTGGGGTCCCTCTCATGGGAGACTCCTCCACCAACTTCTCTGGCTCCAGCATGGGTCCCTCCCAGGGTGCCGTCCTTCAGGAGCAGCCTGCTCCAGCACAGGTTCTCCACGGGGTCACGACCTCCTTTGGGCATCCCCCTGCTCCAGCGTGGGGTCCTCCCTGGGCTGCAGGGGGTCTCTGCTCCCCGTGCCCCCATGGCTGCAGGGCACAGCCTGCCCCCTCACCACAGGCTGCAGGGAACCTCTGCTCTGGCACCTCCTCCCACCCCCTGCACTGACCTGGGGGTCTGTCTGGTTGTGTCTCTCCTTCTGCAGGTCTCTCTTTTCCCCTCTCAAATAGGTTAATCCCAGAGGCTCAGCCATGGCCAGAAGCAGGTCTGACTTGGAGTAGGGGAAGCTTCTAGCAGTGGCCCCTGTGGCCTCTCCCCGGCACCAAAACCCCACCACACAAAGGCAGCACAGCTGGGCATTGTACACTGGATCTATGACCTGGTGCAGAAGCTTCTGTGCCTAGGCCTTTCTTTCAGTTTAGGAATCCCAAGAGGGTCCTCCTGAATGCAGATATTTAGTGGGCTAGAATTCAGCTGCAGTTGCCTCTTTCCGTAGAGATGTTTGGGTGTTCCTCCACTTGGGCTCGCAAGGCCTGTGCCAGCTGTCAGTATAACATCTTCTGACTTGTTCTGGAGATCAGTCTGCCCTCAGAGTGAGGGGTGCACAGCAAACATCACACAGTGCGGGGTGAGACTGCACTCAAGGTAATAGGTCCGAGTTGTCAAAAGATTCAACTGTGAAAAGTGATTTTTCTCAGAACAAGCGAACAAAAACCCCAGCCACAGAAAACACAGCTAAACTATCTCAAGTTACTAGGAACAGCCCAGTGTGCACTGGTGAGTTCTGGCTTGAAAGCCCAGTACCTTAAAGCTACTCTCCTCTTGGAGGGTATGAAGTATGCAGCAGGCTTAGGTTGCTTTGCTAAAGCATCTTCATTATCCCAGGTCTGTGGTGTTGATTATCTTGGATGGGCATGATCAGTTTCTTTTTGAGTGAAAGCTGAAGAAAAACTTCTACAGTGTCAAGAAGTGTTAAAAGATTTTCTTTTGCCAAAAACGTGGCCAGTAAGATGATCGTGTCTGCTGCCATGTCACTTCCTTTCAACAATTCAGTTGAGATGACTCACTCTACAGTTCATATTATTTCTACCTGAATGGTAGTTTTTACTCTTTTTGGATATTTAGCAGCTTACTGTCATTCTGTTTCTAACCTGAACATTTGGGGTTTCTGTAGTTTTTTGGGTTTTTTAAAATCGGCACAAACAGCTCTTAAGGGACGGTCAGGTTGGGGGCTGCAGGCAGGCAGTAAATACAGGGGAATAAATGAAATGGTGTTTTGGCATTCTGAACCTTACTTCATAAAATTGCTACTGTGGAACAGTTTTGGTAAACAGACCCCGGTGTACATGGTGAAAAAGGTAACTGTTACATGGTAGTACCTACTAAAATCCAATATTCCAAGTATTCTGTCGGGGAGCGTTGCTGTTAGGTGTCAGTAAATGTGACTAGCACCAGTCACACGTAAGCCTGCTCAGGTGCAACCACAACTCTGAGGTGATGTTAAAGACCATATAACTGTGCTGACTGCGGTACCTCTTCTGGAGAGCATTTCCTGTCGATTTAACTCTTCCCTTCCCTTCACAGCTTTGAAAAGCCCAGCTGCATTCCACGAGCAGATAAAGAGCCTGGAGCGAGCCAGGGTAAACCGCTTTGTGTAAACTTGTTATTAACATCTGAAAATGGGTAGTTTTTTATATGTGATATGAAATTCTCAGAGTACGTGAAAAGATCGTTACCATTACAGTAATAACATGTGCTTTTACCTTGGAAGAATGCATTAAAATAAAATATCGGGGTCAAATCTGAGGGGGACTTTCTTACTCCTGCGCAGATCAGGGTGGGGTCATGATGCAATACACAGCCGGCCCCAGGCAAGGTTAGGATACTTGGGTAAACTGTTTGTGTGGTACTTCGGCAGCAAATCCATACTACTGGGATTTTTTGTGGTGGTACGGGATCAAATGCAGAAACGTTCCCCGCTAGTGTGGGGAAGACACAAATTCATCAGCACTGCTTAACTGATGGGAAAGCAGAACAAACCGAGCCCCTCCAGGGACACCTGTCTGAATGCAGCCGCAGACGTTCCTTCATCGGACGTCAGTGATTTATCAAGCTACCTTGATTTTTTTCAGTAAACAGTAATTAATACTATTTCCTCATTTCTTTAAAGACTGAAAATTTTTTGAAGCACAAGATTCGCAGCAGGCCGGACCGGTCGGAGCTGGTCAGAATGCACATCCTCGAAGGTACGTACCTGGGTGCTGTTGAAGGAACCTCTGCGCTGCACTCGGGTTTCTGGCTGAGCTAGGCTTTGATACAGATTGTTACTAAAGGTTTGTGTGCTCTTATTTCTCCATGTCTGCAGTGTCTGTTGTAATCTCTATAATAACAGATACATCTGTGGCAGTGAAAGTATTCTCAACTGTGTATTTGTTTGCAATTGCACATTGCTTTTATTTTAGGATGGTAATTATACCATGGTGTATGTGCAGGTAGTGTATATATTGCTTTGATTTCTGCTCGTACCCTAAAATAACCTGACAGTCCCTTGTACTTCTCCCCCACCACCACTGCCCAAACAGTCTGTGATAAACTTGACTTTGACCCTGCCTTGTCATTTTCCTTGTTGCTCCGATCATTTGAAGCAATAGTTGTTTTATGAATGGAGCTGTGATTCACTATAATCTTACCAAATACAGAAATTACCAAATAACCACAGTCTAAGTCAATTTAATAGCCATTTGTTTTCACAACATGCATATGGATGGTAAACCCAGATAGGAGTCTCCATATTGATAGATCGTATCCATATCGGCAGACTATCGCCATATTTTCATTGAAATACAATTCTGGAGTCTCACATTTGTGCTAGAAGCTGTTTTTAAAGGTGAACTTTGAGATGTCTGTCAAGAGAAAATCAAAAAATCAATGGATTCATTAAACCTTTACCATAGCTCATGCTGGTAAACCATCAGAGCAGCAAATGCCGTGTTTGGATTTTAATTATCATTTGTTATATATTCCCTGCCTTATTGTTGGAAACTATACAAAAGTTTAACAAAAGTATCACTGCTGTTAATGAAGAGGTTATATTTATAGAAAAACATGCTCTTGGGCATGAAAAATATCTACTCATGTAATCTGATTTTTGCTTATTGATTTGAGAATTTTCAGAATAAGACTTGCCTGCTTTTGCTAAGAGTGCAGTGATTATTGCAAAGAAAAGCTAATGTTGTTTGTCATGAAACTGGAGAAAAGATGGAACAGGATATGAAATCCATGTATCATTTCAGAGACCTTTGCAGAGCCTTCGCTGCAAGCCACTCAGATGAAACTGAAGAGAGCTCGGCTGGCAGATGATCTGAATGAGAAGATTGCTCAGAGGCCTGGCCCTATGGAACTGGTAGAAAAAAACATTCTTCCTGTAGACTCCAGCGTCAAAGAAGCTATTATAGGCAAGTAGAAGTCCCACAGCTTCTGCTGTGGGAGTTAGTAATTTAACTCTCGAGGGTAAAGTTCACCAGCTGAAAACATACTCAAAGTTTATTACTACTTATTCTTTCAGCTTCTGAGTCCTAAACACTGTCATAATTTTAACTAAAATTACCCTGTTTTTATTTGACACTAACTTAGAATTGTATAGTTGGAGTGTAATACTTGGAAAGGACTTGTTTCTTAGTAACAGTTATTACAAAACAAACATAGGTGGCCGTTACTTTGTCTGTCACAGGTGTCTCTGTGCACTCCACGTATGTTGAACCTCTCTTAATCTCGTATTAAAGCACCTTTTGCTGTGCACTTTGCTGTGTTGATTGATGAAGCTGATTTAACAGGGCTGTCCTTACAGTACAGACACAATCAATACTTAGGTACCGTATGTTTAGACTGTGCTGAAAACTGATCATTTTCCAGCAATTGGTTAGTTCTGCCCCCAGTGTCTGAATTTAATTTATGCAACTAAAAAACCTCAACTGTTTTGCTTGTTTCTTTATAAACATTCTAGCAGTTGGACAAGAGAATTATCCTCAAGCTCTGGATGATTATTCATTTGATGAAGACAGCAGCGATGCTTTATCACCAGATCAGCCGGCCAGCCAAGAATCCCAGTTTCAGCAGCTTCCCCTGGTGAGCCAAAACCGAGTGACTCGCCATCACCAGTAACGCCCAGTGCTACTGCATCAGCACAGGTACAGTTCTTAAATAGGGAAACAAAATCCTCACAGTATGATTTTTTTGGCCCGGGGCTACGGAAACGGGGCACGGTTGCATGTGGAATGAATACATTTGCTGTCGCAAAGGAGTGTCTGGGCTCCATTCTCTGTTTGGGAGCGTATAGACGAGAACCCTGGCCTAGCTGCTGCAGCGATGAAATTCCTATAGACTGTAATAAAGCCCTAAAGTCACTGAAATTCATTATGGCCCGTTGAAGATGTACAACTTTCCCACAAGTCGTTTAAAAGGTCATAGCCATGGTTTACTCCAGCTGTTACTGATTACTTAATGTCTGTCTTCATTCTGGGCAAGGTCTTGAACTCATGTAGAACTAAACGTAGCTGAAACAACAAAAGTTGACGTCACTTCCATTATCTCTAGAAAAGTCCATAAAAAATAAGTATTCCCACATAATTTCAATGTTCTTTCCTATGGTTTTAAAATACTGCCTAAGGAATTTACTATTTAAGAAACGAAAATAACCTTTATGTTGATTTTTGTGTGCGGTTTTTAATACTCTCTTGAGTTACTTACAAAGAAGGGGAAGGAACTAAGCTTCACGGCAGATAAAATGTTGTCTTTCTAGCAGAGCATTTAAATGTGTGAGGATTTTATGGATTTGGGTGTGCATACTTGACCGTTTTCACGGGAGCTGCAAAAATGAGCTTTGAAACAACTCTTCTTACGATGATTTGATTTTTGTGATTCGATGTGGACAGTCACGTCGCCTACCCTGTCTTTAAACACATTATGGAAGTGCTGATGTAAAATAATTTGCCCAAAGAGTAATGAAACATACATCATGTGCTCCAGAGGAATCTCTTCTCTCTTCTCTTAGCTACTGAAAACACTGATTGTGTGCGTAACCGCTCAGTTGTCTCGATGCTTTCTAGAATACCTTGTACAGCGCTTGCTTCATGGCTCTTTACCTTCACTGTTGAGTTAATCACCACGTTTATTTATTAATGTGATATATGCTTTGATTCAAAGGTTACTATGTTTAGCTTAAATAGGTTGTTTAGGATGTTTTCTGTTGCACCTCAGATAGTAATTTTAAACTCTCATGTCGAGAGAATGTAATTTGTGTGGAAAAAGTTGAAAACAAACCACATGAAATTCGATTCCTAAGTAAAGAGTTAGTTTCCTAATGGAGAGTTGAATAAAAATACTCAAAGCGATACATGCCAAAAGCTTTTCAAGTAGGAAGCATAAGATAGATATGTGATCACAGCAGCAAAGTAACAGAGCACTTGAACTTGATTGAAAAAGCACTTCGGATGGAACTTCAATGCTTTGCTGATGGATTTCACAACATACTACAGCTGCTTCTGTACCCAGACCTAAAATGTGAAGCTGCTGGGCTGCAGACTAAAACAGATGCTTTACCTTGTTCCTTTGGAAAGAAAGAGTACGAGCACAGCGTGTCTCTACAGGAGATGTCTGGGAAATTGCTCCTTCATTCTTCTAATTTCCTCTGACAAATTTTACATTTTATTACAACATGGAATACAAAGGATGTTTTGAAAACAGTGGAGTGCAGCCAGAGTTCTTTTCAAGGCTTCCTCCTCCACACACTTCCAGGCCTCAGCGGATGTAACATACCTTTGAGAACCTTCAGTTCTCATTGACTGATGACCTAAAATTTGCTTTAACCTGACATATTTGCAACTGGTAAGGATTAGGCATTTTAACCACACCACTCTAAGCAGATCAAATTGGGGTTTTCACAATTCTGAAGACATTAAGCATTGTTATCTTCAAAACAGCTGAAGTCTTTTGCTTGTTGAGACAAAATAGAGTGACTTGTTTTCTGAACATATTCGCTGTAGCTAGCTGACCTGCTAGATGCTGGTTTGCTCTTAGAAGAAAAGGTGCAGAAATCTGTAACTGGAAATAGAAGATCTGTTCAAAGGAAGTATCTTTACGTTACTTGCACAAGTCTCAAGAAGTTGAGACCTGTTAGTTTTGGGGCTTTTTAATTTAAAAATTTATCAAGTAAAATGCATTCATGGTTCATTGCCTCATCGAACACGTGAAACTGGGAAGTCTGTAAAAGGCTTTGTATTTCATGTAGCCATTAATCCCTTGTGATTTAGCTTATCAACTAATGTAAGCAAAAAGTAAATTTACTCTGTGGCAAGAGGAAAATGCTTAACACCATGGTTTCAAGCAATATGAATTAGGAATTGAAGAGGTGGCGGGTTTTTTGGTGTCTTTTTTTAAGTGACTAACTTTTCCATTTTAGAGTCTTGTTGTGCTGTCGTTATGGAGTTCTTTTCAGGGCTTATAAAGGGTCACTAAATAGTATGTTTAAAGTCAAGTTACTTGCTTGGGTTGAAGGAGGATTAGAATGGTGAATGGTAAAAGATTAGGTAACGAATGAGCTGAAGTATCAAACAATTAAAATGCTTTTTAGATGGGACCTCAGGAAAAGAAAATTTAAGCACCAGTGAAAACCGTGAGGTCTTTAGATTTCTCCCATGCTTTATGTTAATACTGCACACAACACTGATTCAGAGACAAACTGAGTGCTTTTTCAAATGTTATTGCTACGAGTACAGTAAGCCTTTTAAACCTGACAGCAGCGGAGAGCAGTCTGCTGGAATACAGCAACCAGAACCCTTAACGGGTAAGTCCCTCTACAGTCCCCTGCCAGTTCTTATGCAAGTCCAGCAAATAACAGATACTGGGTAGATAGCGGATGCTTTCCAGAGCAAACACTTTGAAAGCTGGATATAAAAATAGAGGCATTTATATCTTTAGCCTGCCACCGTAAACTGACACAACCCCCAGACAGGCATGTGTGCAGTGCTTCAGGGAGAAGCTGGGGTAGAATGCAAGGTTTGAGAATGTATTCTGAAGAAACAGGGTATTTACTGACAGGACTGTAAGGGAAACGGATGGGCTTTCATAAAAGGAATATTGTACTAGGTGATCTAATTGCTTTCTTAAACAATGGAAATGGAACTGATCTCATTTGTCTGGATTTAATACTGTATGGCATTAAACAGGAGCACAACTGGAGAAGATGGAGATTAGCAGAGATAAGACAAAGGAGGGAGTATTGGGTGGAAAGCAAGTTGGTACCAGTGCTCTGCTGGAGTCGATCGCGGCCATTCGGGTTTCGCGGTACCGTTAACAACCTTGACATAAGTTGGCTCACCTAACAGAGGCGGGAAGGCAGTCAGCACTGAGTTGGATTGCTGTTATGCAGAGAACCAGTTGATTTGGCTTTTAGGAGAGAAATGGAATTCCAGTCAGATGGAATGGTTCTTAAAATGAAAAATGCACAACCTCTCCTTCCCATGAAAACCTGGGGACTGACTCGAGAAAACTGAGGAGGAAGACAGTTGGGGTGCAGCAGTCAGCAGCGAAGTGACTGCGAGCTGCAGTGTACTTCTGCAAGATGGCAAGTATGTCACAAGAGATGATGCCAGAAGAAACGTTAATGCTGCTGTAAGGCATCAGCGAGACCCCATCTGGAATATCCTGTATTTTTCCAGTTACTGATATCCGGGAAAGACTAATGAAAACTGTAACGCAGACAGGAAAGGATGATCAGAGAAGGAAAACTAAAGATTCGTTTTTGTAGCTAGAAAAACAAGGGCTGAGATCGGTTTATGTGCAGAGTCTATATCCCATCAGAGGGTTATTCAGTACAGAAGGAAATAGGTTTTAAATCAGAAAACAATTCCAGAACAGAAGAAGATGATATGACAAAGTTAAGCTCAGTGAAATTTGGTTATTATGTAGGAAAACTTGGGGGAGTTTTCTGGTAGGCGTAGTGGTGCCAGGAAAATAATCACAATAAAAAAGTCCTAAGCCTATATGGAATTCAGTAAGCTTGTAGCAGACATTACACACAGGATGTTTGTAGCAGCAAGGGAACACTCAGTAAAGTTGAGGCTACTGGACTGTACTTACACAGCAATATAATTGTGCTGGCGGCCAGATCCGAGAGAAACGCACCTCCTGGCAGAGTCAGAGGTGTGGCTGCCATGAAATACTGTAGGAAGCTCTCTTTTCCAAATACAACTGCTCTGCTCTGAAACAAGGAGTTTGTTTGCCTGTGCTGATGTTTGACCTTCATACAAGAGGCTTTTCTGACAGTACTAGTTGGGGTAGGAAGATTCTCCTTGTGTACCCAAGATTCTGACCTCACAGACAGAACAGAGGCGGCCTCAATTCCATAGTAATAAAGCAGTGTTTTCTCTGACTTCAGCGGCATGCTCTGGTACGTTTGTAGTGTGTCTGGGGTCAAATGTTATTGTTGCTGCAAGCAGAGTAAAAACAAATGGTGGTCTCTCAGCTAGCAACTGCTAACTGCATTCCATCCTGCCTTTAATTATGTTTAATCCTTATCTCTCCTTTTAGTTATAATCCATAACATTTTGTTTGACCTATTTTTCTGTACTTAGTTGCAATTCCTATACTTTTATAGTATAGAAATTAGGTATATTCTTAAAATCTGTAATTGTTTGGTTCTAACAACCTTCATATATGAAACTTGGTAATGCTAAACAATGCTAAACGCTAAACAAGAAAACAAGAAAAGAAATTAACTTGACATAACCTTTTCCTATAATTCTGACTGACTACCTTGAAGAGAAGCTTTTTTGTTAATCCTTATGCCAGGAGCCAAAAAGTACTGTAATGGCAGCTGTCAGCTCTGGAAGAATCTTGAAATTACAGACTTAGAGAACTGGAATCAATTAGTTAATCTGATTCTGGGCTACCAACCAGAGACAAACAGACGTTAGGAGCAGTTTACGTAAAATGTTCCTGAGGTGAGGTTACTTCTGAAGGTTCTTCTAGCTATTCTGTGATTTGTAAGAAAGAAAGAAAGAAGGAAAATGTTTGGATGATATTTCTTTATTTATTTTCCTTTATGTTAAAAGGAGAAAAGAATTCTGCAAATTAAAACAACAGTATGAAGGTTATGAAAACAAAGCTCTTCCTTGAAAGCTTTTTTTGTATGTTGTTATAAAACCTTTTTGGTTATCATTCTTTTTACCTGCACAAAACACAACAATAATAATAAAGAAAAATGTTCATGTTGGAAAAATACTTCTTATACTATAAAAATGGGTATTACTGTTCTGCTTTGGTGAAACTTGAACTAAATCCCGTATTAGTAAAAACAGATTTTTGATACATTTATATGCAGTAGTAAAATTGCAGACTAAGAAGTCAAGGTAAGAAACCAGTGGATCTTATCTGCTATATTTGAAGTGAGCCAAAATGTGCCTTTATAGAATACTTGCAGACATGTACACAAGAGTCCTGTTTTGGCCATTCCTCCTAAAAATATTTTGTGAATCTGGCACGATAGCAAATTGACTTAACCTTTTCACATTTTGTCAATTATTCAGATGGTGTATGTTTTTAATGTTTCTCTTTTTCCTTATATTTTTTTAATACTAGTATCCACCTTTAACCTCTCCAGTTCCTGAATTTCTCAAAACTCCCCCTACAATCGAACAGCACATCACACGCTCTACTGCTACAACCGCCCTGACCACAAACACTGTATCTGCAGTAAAGCCCGGGCCAACGTTGGTAAAGGTAGGTGTCTCTAGCAGTGGAAAGGGGGATTATGTTCTTAATGTCCTTTTCCAATGCTGTATGTAATAAACAACGCGCTTGTGACATTAGTTATAGGCACCATAACAACTCTCATTAGTGTTGGGGAGAACACGCTGGGCTGTTGACTGGGAGCTTTTCTGTGCCAAGATCACCCATTAACGCTTGTAGGGACTGGCTCGTTATTTCAGGAGCTCCTTACAGTACAGCTGACAAAAGGTTTCCAAGGAGAATTATGCACTACATTGCTATGGAGGTTTTTAAGAAATAAGGACATTAGATTTTTGCAATATTGAGGTTCTACTTTCTATTGGTGAATTTAATCTTTTCTGATCTAGTTTTATATGGAGAGCAATGTAATAGGAACAAGGGCAACCACATTCCCAGTCTACCTATAATCAAACTGGTGCCGAGCATTGCTCCTTTTCTGCAACTGTTTTCTTAGTCCGTACATTGTATAAGCAGAACGCACTCTGTGAGAGAAGTTGCTGTATCCTTGTATTTATCAGAAAAACATACTCAGTTCTCTTTTCTGCACTGACCTAGCCAGCAGCAGGGAAAACTCTTCCAAACACAATTAGAGAGAGGGTTGTGTTAGATGATGTCTATAATATTTCAGCAACTTTGCCAAAGGTCTTCAGCTGTGTAATGACTGTATGTATCATAGAATCCTAGAATCACGGAATGGTTTGGGTTGGAAGGGACCTTAAAGCTCATCTAGTTCCAACCCCCTGCCATGGGCAGGGACACCTTCCACTAGACCAGGTTGCTCCAAGCCTCATCCAGCCTGGCCTTGGACACTTCCAGGGATGGGGCATCCACAGCTTCTCTGGGCAACCTCTGGGTGCCTCCCCACCCTCTCCGGGAAGAATTTCTTCCTGATATCCAATCTAAACCTCCCCACTTTCCATTTAAACCCGTTACCCCTTGTCCTGTCACTACAGGCCCTTGTAAAAAGTCGCCCCCAGCACCCTTGTAGGCCCCCTTCAGGTACTGGAAGGCTGCAATGAGGTCTCCTCCAGCTTTCTCTTCTCCAGGCTGAACAAGCCCAATTCTTGCAGCCTTTCATCATAGGTATGTAGACTTCTACCTGACTAATGAAGTTAAATCTCGGTTAATTTACAAGGGTGACCTCTAAAAATCAATTTCTAGTATAATTTTGGCTATATCCAGTGAAATCACGGTACCAGCTTACTTAATGCAGGGCCTTAATGACAAATTCAGATATCCCCCCTAAACAGACTATCTGTAGTAAAGGCATGGATGAACACAGGAGTCCTGCTTTGACAGCTCTGTGTGACTGGGTAACTACCTTCAGCTTTTCACTCACAATAATGTCAAAGCGCTAACAAATTGCTAACAAGGATACTGCGGAAAGTTTCATAATTCTGCTATTTGTAGGACTGTCTGTCCATGCTTTTCATTTAGACCTGTAAGCACTTGTGACCTGCAAGTGTTTACGGGTGGAGTTTAAGAAACCAGCTTTTAATGGTACCAAGTGCCAAGCGATGTGAAGGCAGCTGTTCAGGAAGAATGCCGCTTGGCAGCGACAGGTCATGCCTAGCGGAACCCCTTGGCTTTACTGGTGCCATCTGTTGAAAAAGCACTCCCAAGCCGGGATGCAGTGGCCCCTCCTTGGGCACAGTGTAAGGCAGCTGGAGTGAGTGCATCATTGGTCAGGGACGGTCAGCAACCCGTTTGGGCAGGTTTGCAGGGATAATCGTATTCTTTGCAGTGGATGCGCTCAAGCGTGCTTTGTCTTTGTACCGTGAGTAACTGATTGTAAATGAGGTGTCTGTTACAGCTGTTTCAATCTTTTCCATCCTTAAACAGCAAAGCCACCCAAAGAACCCAAACGATAAGCATCGGAGCAAGAAATGTAAAGAACCTAAGCCAAGGGTGAAAAAATTGAAGTATCATCAATATATTCCACCTGATCAGAAAGGTGAGAAAAATGAGCCACAGATGGACTCCAACTATGCTCGTCTGCTACAACAGCAGCAACTGTTTTTGCAGCTGCAGATCCTGAGCCAACAGCAACAACACTACAACTACCAGACAATTCTACCTGCACCACTGAAGTATGTGAAGCGCTGTTTGTGTCCTTTAAAGAAAAGATAGCTACATCAGTTACAGACGTAGTGCGTTACAAGTGTTCTGCAAACGTTCAGAGTTGGTTGGAAGGCAGGAACACTTAAACGGCCGTGTGCCTCACTGTGGGTATTACCTGCCTTGTTTAATAAGGTGATTCTCTTGTTAAAATACTCCTGGGGGCTGATAAGCCTTTAAGTGGTCCTAGTTGTTTTTGCGTGACATGGCAGCAGAACCTCCTGCCTCTCAGATGCACTTTTGCCGACCAAACGCGTGTTTGAAACTCGGAAGCATTTATGCGCTTGTAGGAAGGCTTTGACACCCCTTTTGGCTCAAGCATGACACAGGTAGGCAGAGCAGAAGAGAAGCACCCAGACGGTGGCCTTTGTAAAGACACGTACTATTTTGTTTTTATTGTCCTTTTACATCAGTTTCACAGACTATATTTTTGCAGCATATTATTTTTTACAGATAAGAAGTAATTTTAAATGAGGTAAAATTTGTATACTGTTTCTAGCCTCATCTCTAATGCTTATCTGAGTTGCTCATCAGTGTTGCCTTTAACAGTGAGAAGTGTACTTTCTGATTGCGAGGTAGAAGCAGTCAGGAAAATCTATCTTTAAAGGTTTGCCAGCACCCTAATAGCAGGATGCAGAGTTCCATTCTCACCACCTAAGACCCATCTTTTCCTAGAAGTGCTTATAGTGTAACACGCCACAGTCACACAACGCTAAATTCAAATGATTTTCAAGTGTTTTTAAAAATGAGCTTTCACGGAGTTACTGTTCCTCAGCAAGTGAGGCTAGAAAAGTTAAAGATACCATCTGTGGTTACATTTATAATTACCATGTATCCTAACATTTGGACTAGAGACGTTTCTGCCTGCTTACCCACGCTTCTTATGTTCCATTTACTGACATTTCAGAAACATTTCTTCAGAAATCAGTTGAACGAAATAAAAGAGCTGACTTATGGTACCTAGTGGAAATGATGGCATTTTTACATTTTTCTACAATTATTTTGAGATCCTTCTTTGAGAATCTTCTTAGGAGCTCAGCTGATAAAAATGCATCGTCTTCAGAGTAAACTGCCTCCACATCAGTCGTTATGTACGAACACTGGATATGAGTGTGGGGTTGATACCTAGAGTTTAATACTGTGGAGGGGTTTAGTTGGTGTAAAAAAAAGTAACTGGTTACCCCAGTTAATGATTAATTTGTATATACTGGTTCTGCAGTCGATAGTATCCTTCAGGGGTACCATGACAGCAATAAAACCCGTGAAGCATAAATCAGAACACTTACCTGAAGAGAAAATAAAATATCAACATACTACTCTGTTATGTTTTCTATTCTGTGCTGTTTTACTAAAAATATTTAATGGTCTTAGGTTAAATATGTATTTGTAAAAAGGGATTTATTTGCTCATTAAGCTGAAGGACACTAGATGCAGAATCACAGCTGCTTGATTGAAAACGCAGTATGTTTAGCATTGACCGTATTGTCCCCTTTTTCTTACCACTTGAAGGCCACTGACTGACAAACAGAATAACAACGGGAATACGCCACTGAATGCTTTGAACAACAGTACACCAGCGTCAGCTGCCAGCTCCCCAAGACAGAGCAGTAATGTTCCCAGCCGGAAACCGGGACCTCTACCTTCGAGCCTGGATGACTTGAAGGTAAAAAATATGGGGGATTTGTCCATTTCGATGCCCATGTGGGATATGTCCATTCCCTAGTTTGTAACTTGCAAACTCTTACTGTCAAAAATAAGTCTGGGTATTATTTACCAATGAAAACTGTGATTTCTCTTAACTGTTTAGAATAAGGTTGTCAAAGTTTTCATACGCAGTTCTTCTAGACTTTGATACTTGTTTTGATTTATCCTCCTCATACACATGTGTTCTAGAAAGGACATTTCTTTTCCCAAAGATTTAGAAGAGGAAGAAGCTTTTGCAGACAGATGGTATAGGTACATAATTTGATACCTTGGCTAAACTGTGAGGTGCACTTCACGTGAAGTTTTAGCCCAGGCAGAACTGAACACTAGAACAGAAATTTGCTCAATTTTAGTATATAAATGAAGAGATTTAGTTAAGCAGTATAAATTAAAAGATGCCCTAATAATAGCATATTCAGAGAGCTCAGTGCTATAAAGCCAACACAGATGGAACACTAGTAAAAAAAGAATAAAACCAAGAGATCTTCAACACATCATCTGAAAATGAACACTGAAATTCACAAAACCTTCTTGAAGTTACAAGTAATTGTCCAAACTCTGTTTAATCTGTAATGTGAAGGCAATGCGTAAGTGTTCTTCCTTCAGAAGTGCATTAACAGGAATTAATACTGTGAAGGGACCCAGTGAAAACAAAGCTGAAGAAGCCTGTGGGGTTTAGGTTCTGGTCATTTCATTAGCAATTACAGGAGTGTTGCTAATTACAGCCAAACCCGAGCGTCGGAGTAGGGACATCTAGTGGGCAGCTGATTCATTTCTCCCTTCCTTTACAAAGCGGTTGGGTTTCTGAGGGATGGGAGTCAGTGGGATTTTTTAGACTTGAAGGGATTAAAAAAAAGTGGGTTTGGAGGGTGAGATTCTCGAGACAGTCATGTATTGTCAACAGCTACAGCCAGTCTTCTAATCGGTAACAAGTCCACAAAATGCAGTTCAAACAAGAGTGTTTGAAATAAGCTTTTTCAAACTTTAACTAACAATGAACTCTTTAAGATATTATCTGAATTCATGCTTTGCAGTGGTTAAAGCTGTTCTCTTACCAATTTCTGCATAATTTGTTGGTGTTGCTGCCAGTGTGGTAGCAGTAACATAAGCCATGCTCACAGACCTGCTGCTGGTGGTTTTAACACTGAATCATCGAAATCAGTTATGATTAAGAATTCAGAAATGAATTGTTGAAAAATAGAAAAATTGAAATCCACTGTTAGGCAAGTGTAGAGGATACCAGATGGGGGGGGAACAGCTGATAATCACTGTCAGGTAGACAGCATAAAATTGCTGTGGTTCTTAGAGATGTGATGCAAATGGATTGCTGCAACTTTGCATCATTTCCAAATCACGAAGACCTGTAATTTAAAATTCTAGGCTGGCAAAGTAGTGAAACGTTACTGTTAATAGCTTAATGTTATTCTTTCAGAGGTGGTTCTAACATACACAGAGCCCAGTTAGATGTGGTGTATGTAGATCATAAACAAAAGCCATTCATTGTGACTGATCTTTTTTAATTGATACTTTCAAGCACAGGATTAATTTACACTCAACACATTTGCACTTTGCTTTGCCTGTAAGATTATTGGAAAACTGAGAACATTCTTCTATCAGAAATTAGATTAATTGTGACTGTTTATACTGTTTATGCTTGTAGAAGAAACCCAGATGGCGCATAGCTGTAACTCCTCAGTTGCTAATTAAAGAGAGAGACTTTTGTGTTTGATGGGTTTATTGAATCACCTGACTGACCTGGTAAAACGTCTCAGAAACAGACCTATCTGTCTTGATGGTGTAACGACGGGGTTCAGCATGCTAGTAGCCGCACTGCTGCCCTCGTCGACAGGTTTGCTTCAGAAGTTTTTAGCCCAGAATTGGAACTACATGTTCATTTTGCCATTTTGAATATTCATAACATATCAGCAAAACTTTGCCACTACTCATTGTACAACAAATGAACGCTACTAAGATTCTGGCCACTTACACAGTCAAAGTAGCAGGTCATGGAAATGGGATCACAGATCATGCGTGCTGTCAGAACCCAGAGGTGTAATAAATAGCAAATAATTCGCTAGTAACAACGAGCAAATAATTTTTCTAAGATGTAAAAAGAATGTATATTAAAGGTTTGAATATTTTATTTTTTTTTACTATCATGCTTTCTGTTTTTTTCAGGTAGCAGAGCTTAAAATGGAGTTGAAATTGAGGGGATTACCAGTGTCTGGAACAAAAACGGATCTTATTGAGCGTCTGAAACCCTATCAAGATCTTAATAACAATGGGGTTGCCACTAGTAGCTCTGTTACAGTAGCCACTTCTACCGGAGCCACAGGTAACAGTGGGGAAGTGACTGTGGCATTTCCTGTTGCAACACCAAATAAAACAGTGGCTAATACGATATCCAGCTTTCCTCCAGAAAAAACATCTACTGGACCTGGCTGCAAAGTGGTAAATACTGAAAACATTAGCTCTCCTTTGCCTATATCTCCCTCTCCTTCAGATCAATCTAGTCTAAGCACAGATGATACTGGTATGGCAGATACTTTCACAGAAATGATGACCATGATGTCACCATCCCAGTTCTTAAGTACTTCACCACTAAGAGCAAATATGAGTGAGGAGAATCAGAATCGCAGTAGTGGAAGCATCTCAATCATGGAGTTTGATGTAGCAGAAAAGGACCGCAAGCTTCAAGAAAAAGAAAAGCAGATTGAAGAGCTCAAAAGGAAACTGGAACAAGAGCAAAAACTTGTGGAAGTACTGAAAATGCAACTTGAGGTTGAAAAACGGGGTCAACAGCAACAGTCTCAGACTTCTGGTAATGCAGCTGCTTTGGAACAGAAGCAATTCAGTGCTGCTGTCAAAGATGAAAATGCTCTTACTGACTGCTCTAGTACAAGTCAATCTGTACCTGTAGCCAGTCATTCTTTAGGACAGTCGGTGTACACTAGCGGCCAGAATCCAGTTGCCAAAAAGGCGGTTGTTATCAAGCAGGAGATACCTGTGGCCAAAGCTGAACCTCAGAACGCCATCTCTCAATTTTATGTTAACCCACAGAAGCAGCCACAAACTGCCGTTGTTGCCCCACCTCAAGCTTTATTAACCCAAGGAACTGCACAGCTGCTCCTTCCGCTATCTATCCAGGGACCCAATTCTACCACTGCAGTGCAGCTACCCGTTGGAAATATAAAGTTGCAGGTAAGGGTGTTTTTAATTTTCATCACATACACTGCAGGGCACTGTTTGCATAATTTAGTACAAACAGGTAAATGAGCTGCTTGTAAGAGTAACTTGAAAATCAGGTTTAGCCTGTTTCTGCTTTAGGGAAAAGAGCAGAAAAACTTCAGAGCCAATCTCTTCATAACTACTTCTAGTACTTGCTTTCTTTGCAACTGTTGTTCCCAGATACCCTTTCCTGAAAAGTAATTGCCTTAACATGTACTGCCTCTATGCACAGTTGGTTTTGATTTATATCAGCATGTCCCACCATGTTTTTAACTCCAAATTGTAATAGCGAGCTACAAACCCAGTACTTTATAGTGAGGTACACCTGTTTGCAGAACGTGTGATTGAACATCCTTGTGTGGTGATGGCTCATTACATTTAAAAATGTCAATGCAGAACTCCAGTGGAGTTATGGAAAGAAACCATGGTTACACAACTATTATTTCTAGGCTGATTATAGGTAGTATCACAGTGAGCGAGTACGACATAAACCAAGATGGGTTATAAATGAAGAGGTACAGGAGTAATCTGAACAAGCTGAAACAGTGTAACCTGTTGGTCTAAGGTAGAATTAAGCATGTATTTCCCAGAGGCATTACTGGGACATAGCTAGATGAAATCCCCTGCCACCCACATGGTTGTTGTGCCAGCAAAGTGTTCCTTCAGCTCCAGCACGTACTTGGCTGCTGTGGCATGTTGTGGGCCTAGGCTTTAGTGCTAGCATGTGTGCCATCACATCTAGCGACACTCAGGAGGGCTGTAAAACTCAGGGGGATGGGCCCCAGAGTGCAAGAACTCTTCCTGGTAACTACCCAGCCAGACAGATCTTTGTCTAAATTGTTCTAAAATCCTGCTAGAATTCTGTAACAACCTTCAGCAGCTTCTTCTGGTATTTCACGTCACTGATACTGCAGCAAGTTTTCCTAACTACCAGCTAAAATTGTCTTTGCTGAACGTCATCTTGCCTTTCAGTGCCCATTAAAAACTACTGTGATCTTCTTAAAAACAACTTTTCTTGCATCATCAGTTTTGTCTTTCTGGTTGCTCAAACCCAGTTCTTGCAGTCTGTCTGTACTGGTTATGCGCACGGTCTCTCATTATTTTCACTGGTCTCTGCTGGACCATCTTCAGTTTGTCTTTATCCTTCTTAAACTCTGTCGGCAAAATAAACACCACCTTTTAGCTGGGAACTCACCAAATACCAGAGTAGAAAGTTTTGTCTCCTCTACCCAGCCTTTCCCAGAATACATGCTATTGCTACTCTGCATAATCTGTGCAATAGATTTTTACATGATGTAATATACTGTGAGATATAAATAATGCAAATATTTTATCTTCATCCTTTAGGCTCAATCACAAGCTGGAATACAGACCCCATCACAAATACCTGCACCTATTCCTTCCTCTGGCCTAGCCCAGACAGCACCTCAGATGCATACTCCACAATCAAAACAAAACACCGCCACGCAGCACGCACTTGGTCAGACCCAACAAGTCAGAAAGGTTTGTGGATAGCAATAAGCATTTAGATAAATAGTTGTGTGATCTAATTCTAGGAAGTGCTTTTAGAATCTTTTACGTGTCATCTATATCCTATATAAATATGTTACCTAACATCTCTGTCCCATGTTTTTCTGTGTGATACAATGGGCTTGTAACTCTTTCTCTTCCCAAAATGTTAGTCCGTGCAGGACTTTTATTTTTCAGTTGCAAATAAATACATAAAGCTGAAGACTTTTTACCTTAATGGTACTCTTATGGCACCACTCTTAGCATGTGCTTCCTCATGCTTGGCACAGGTGGTATGCCAGGTATTTCAGGCAATTTCTCTTCCCTGCCACGGCTCAGAAGATTCTCGTAGGCAGTTCTGAAGAGGAAGCTTTCCCCTCTGGCTGCAAACATTTATTCTCTTGCAGGAGTTCCTTTAGTTACCCTACTTTCCTTGTTGATTTCATCCTTAAAAAGCAAGCTATGGCCTGAGATAGTGAGCATGGCAATTCCAGTGAGTCAGAACCCCACCATACCTACAACACATCTCTCCCTGAGGAAAACCTCAGCTTTCAAAGTGTATATTCCGTTACAAAAGTGTATGGTCAGACCCATGCTCTGACGTGACTCAGGGTTCTACCTGTGCAGTGCCCTCTAATCTGTTTCTGCTAAGGCTCTTGTTCCGGGTAAGACTTGATGTTAGAAGCTGGGTGACTGTGCCCTGCACAGTTAAGGGGAATGCAGCTGAATGAGCATCACCTCTCTTCAGACTGCTTGTTCAATCTGTTTAATTTCATGGAGATTAGGGCTATCTGACAGAAGTCAAAACTGACATATACCCAAAAAGCAGATTTCATCCAGGTTCTCTGGGATTTGGTGAGGCACTAATCTTACCTTGTTAATTTGACAAGTCCCATATAGAAATTTTCCAGTCATCCTGAGGCATGTGTGCCGGAGACTAGCAGTTTGCTTCCTTTGCTGTCTGCAAGTTCCCTGAAATGATTGCAGGAAAGAACCAAGAATTGTACCCTCTGGTCTCTCCCTCTGTTCAGTTGTCATGGAGACCGCAGTTCCCAGCAGACTTCAGTCTGCATACGGCTGTCCTGGAGCTGGTTTTCTCACACACATACTGCTGTCTTTTCCATAGGAAATGAGGCAGTGTAATTGCACTGATTTTTACAGCTGAATGTAGAATACTGATGCGATACAATCGGTCTGGACAGCCTTCATGCGTTCAGCATTAGACCTACCTGTCTGCTGTTTGCATTTCATGAAGCTTGGGTATTTGAGCAGGCAGACTGAGCTAATGAACTGTGAGTGAGTAATGCTACTTGTCAATTTAACACTTTTTAGTGAAGTTGGTCTTCCTTATAGTGATCACCTCCATAAACAGTTGTTTTCCAGAACCAGCTTCCCTTGAATCCATCTAGACTTTCTCAGGTAGCTCAGATCTTTATGCAGACTTAATGTGGTATTCAGACAGTACTCCACAAACCTTACCCTAGCTTTATCTCCACCCCTGGTTTGTCACACCTTTGTCATAAAGGTACCTGGGAGCGATACTGAATTTAAAAGAACAGTCTTATGCACTCATACATTCATAGCTCCTCTTCCTCTCTCGTTAACTTAGAAATATGGGAAGTAGGATACTGCTTGGAATCATTTGCAATGAGTGTATGGACTATCAGTTGAAGAAATAAAAAATTTAAATACCAGTAACAAATTTATGGTTGATACCCAAGTTCATCAGTTCTATCTTTTGCCTCTTCCTCACTACTCAGAGATATCTGTACTTAAGGAATTGGAATTATATGGCACAAACGGGCAGTGCAGGACAAGTGGATACATACACCAGTTCGTATCAGGTCGGAAACAGGTTCATTTTATTCACCGTCCACTAGGTGGGGAAATGAGACATACGGTATTGAACTGTTCCATCCTCTTCTGAATGTGTTTTGGACAAATTATGTTATGCTTTCCTCATGGTGCCAGGAAAATCGCAGGAAAATGTTTTTAATTATCAGTGATGAATGAAAGTGTGTCACAGCACAGTTTCTTTCAAAGAGTAATTGTTCTAGGTTTACAAATTATTCCACTGTAGGGAATGGGAAAATTCAGTACAAATAACATTCCCTTCATAAGGAATTTAAGCAAGCAGGTATTAAAAAATAAAAAAACCCCACAAAGTCTTAAACTTTTATTAATGTTATTTACCCAATGTTATTAATTTAGAAAACGCACAATCTAAAACTGATATATTCATCCTTTGCAGGTTTTTCCACCTACCACGTCACATACAGTATTTTCGTATCAGACTGCACCAGTTACAACACCTTCACAGTCTTTTATTAATAAAATATCAAACTCTAACATTCACACTGGTGGTAATCAGGTTCCCTCTGTGCAGAATGGACCTGCTACTCCTAATAAGGTAAGATTAGCCCCAAAATGTTCCATAATGTTCAGCTTTGTTTTATTATTCTTAAATAACATCTGACTGTGTAGGTACTGTAGTTCACTCGAGGAAGAATGCTTTGTAGATTTTAATATTGCATATATAGATGTATGTGTGAGAGAGAAAAACTATTATTTTATCCCTCTGATTACCTATGCTATTGTTGTTTATATCTGTGTAGATTGGTACAACAAAGTAGAATAATCTGTAGAGCTTGATACCTCTTGAGTTCACTAAAATATATTGTTTTGTTATTTCACACAGCCTGGCTCTCCATCTCAAGCTCAGCCTTACCTTGTTCAACAGTCCCTCTTCAACAACACAGTATCCAAGGCAAAAGATCCTCCTCGTTATGAAGAGGCTATAAAACAGACCCGCAGTATTCAGACATCGCACCGTGAGGTAGTTATTTGATCCTGTTAGTCCTATTAAAAACGGGTTTTTTCTTTAGAATTATCAAAGTCATTGCTTATTTTAGTTTTTTGTATGGTGACAAGATTTTCATAACTGCTTTTTCATGAGCTTGACGAATAATCCTAGGGAATGCTTTAACGGTTTACCATGATACCCTTCATGTTGGAGGAAAGTTGCAAATGAAACTAATGAGCATCCCTAACCTCATGCATTTCAGAACTATCCCAAAAGACAAAACCTTGTGGTGATTTAGTACTGGTTGCTGGTTTGTGGTGGCAGACACTCAGGCAGAGGCGTGGGTATCTAATGCCATTTCATACGTTCTTGGCTTGTGTGAGACATGCTCAGAGTGAAGGCACACAGGTTGTCTTACACGACTTATCAGTCCCAGTTAATGCCTCCCCACTGCCCTCTTTTCAGGAACTAGGTGTCCTGATGACAGATTACTTCCCATCTTCTGACTGTAACAATGTTTTAAAACACCTTTAGTTTTGGGACCATCACAGAAGTCTCCACTTTTCCCAGACCGTTTTGAAAGAATGGGTTTGTGGATGTTTTGCTACCTTTTGCTTAAGGTTCAGATATTCAGGAGATGGCAAAACATTAAATAAACCAGATGAACAGCTGATGAAAGCTTCTCGCCCAATTTTAAAAAAGAAAATAACCTGAATCTGTAGATTGGGGGGGGGAGAAACACCAAAAAAACCCCACCACGCCATACCTACCAAAATGCATCTTACATGATGGCTACTCGCAGGATAGCTCTGAGGAGGTAGTAATTCTCCTTATCCCTAGTTTTCTGCACCTCTCTTGTAGATGTCTTCATGAAATCTTTGTCTTGCTTTTCAGATTTTTTCCCTATTCCTTTGCATTGAAACTCACCACGGGAATTTCAAGCATCTCTCAGATTTCTCTGTTTTCTCGATTGACAGTTTCATATGAAGAATTTTAGTCTTGGTCATAGGTTAATAGTGATGTACTGTTGAGAGAAGCTAGGATCACTCGGCTTAGGAAAAAGTACTATATGAAAGAGAGTAACCCTTTTCTCATGCATTACAGATTTCCAGTGCGCACAGTCAGCAGATGGATGATCTTTTTGATATTCTCATCAAGAGCGGAGGTAAGCTTATTGACCTTTCTGTGATGTGGAGATTTAAAACCCGGTAATAAAAACTCAGTGCTATAATCAAAGGAACAAAGGAAAGAATTCTTCCAGGGAGAGGACGCAGAAGCTATTCAGCCTGGCTGAAACTAGTATTTCTGAAAGTTTGCAATAATTATCCATTAAAGAAAACACTTACCAAAACACAGTCAGCCTGCTGTGGAACTTCTCTGTAAGTTAGCCCAGCAGACCTTTGCAGTAATCCACACAGCATTCAAACAATGAAAATTACACCTTAGGTTAGCACAGATGTATTTTATCAACATTGGAAAAGTTGAGCAAGTCCATGTATATTGAAATTGCACAAAGAACATGGTAAGAGTTAAAGCATGTTGATACTAAAGTTTCATTAAATATTATCAACCCTGAAAATCAAAGATATGTTTTCCAATAATGTAGGAACTACACAGAGACATTAATGAGTAACCACTATCTATGACAGGTAAAGTAAGGGAGCTATCAGAAAGGAACTGAAATAACTAAAGTAATATACAAAGTAGCTTTGCTGTAAAAGGAGGCTTTCAGGCATAATTAGGCTTTTTAGACTAAGAAGCCATTACAATACTGGGAAATGTTCTGGTGCCAAGCAACTCAATTAACTTAATGTTTTGTACTACTATCATATAAGGATCTTGACAGCCATGAATGCCAGGACAGAAGTGACTGATTGTAGGCTGTTAGATTTTAGCCATATTCTAGACATCCAAGTATTTTCTCTTTTTCAAAGCAAATTGCAAAGTCAGCTGAAGAAGACAGAGCTAAGTGACCCGTGCAGTGAACAACTCAAGCTAAATTAAAAAATGCTTTCAGTGCTTTTATTAAAATATTGCATGAGTAGTTTGAAGTTCTGCCTCTGGAACAGAGGATGTAGGAAACATCAGTGTGCTTCCTTAAATATTCGCTTCAAGTGAGAAGTTACTAAAGGTAACAACTGCTCCCGTATTTGCAAAGTTGCCATAAAAAAGCAAGTGCTTCCTGATGGTCTTTGTGCAAAACGAAGTAAAGCATTCAGGGCACCTAAGTAAGCGAGGTCTGCACCGAAGAACGTTTGGTTTATTCACGTAGCTCAGGAGAGTGAGAGGGTCTGTTTAGTAATGCTTTGCTTCTACTCAGCAGTCATTTTAACGGATGCTCTTACAGGTTTTAAGAATGTGGGTTTTGAGTGGAAAACTACTGCAAAATACGTTGAGGTGTATTTTTGCTGGCAGAAATATCACCTGTGCTAGAAGATTTGCTTTATTTCTTTTTATTACTGCCCCTGCCTTACATGGAACTTATTGATAGTAGTTTTAGATACTAGAATCAGGAACAAATGCTCATCCTCATCACATCAATCAATCACTTAGACTCTAAAGCATCAGAGGGGACACACAGCTAAACATGGATGGAACTGCTGGGTGGTTCAGCTACTCTTCTCTGAATGGTTCTGTAATTACTCTGATTAGCCAGAAGAACTGAACATGAAGGAGGTAATGCTAACATCTAGAAAATTGTTCCTTTTTCATCAATATAGATATTCTAATTGGCTGAAGTATTACTGAAAGCAGAACTCTGGAACTGGTTTTAAAATACTCTGTTTTTCATACAGTACCTGACAGTCTGATGTATTTAGGTTTGTATTATCAGAACAGCAAAATTACTTACTCCATTGAGTTCACTGGATGCATCCCAAAGGGGGCAAAAAAGGAAGCCATAAGCCTGAGGATATATGTCATCATCGTTTTTGAATTCAGTAGTGAGGCTTTTGCTTTTTATTACAGAGATTTCCCTTCCAATAAAGGAGGAACCATCTCCCATTTCTAAAATGAGACCAGTGACAGCCAACATCACTACGATGCCAGTGAATACAGTGATATCCCGCCCACCGCCACAGATCCAAATGGCCCCTCCTCCCGTGTCCTTGGAACCAACCACCAGCTTGTCTATAAGTTTGGAAAACCAACTTGAAGCCCTCTTGGATGGAACATTACCGTCAGGTAATGAAATTCCTCAGCTGACAAGCAGTAATGAGGACAGAGAGTCATTTTCTTTAATTGAAGACCTCCAGAATGATCTGCTTAATCACTCCAGCATTTTGGATCACTCTCATTCACCCATGGAAACATCTGACCCGCAGTTTACCAGTAATAATTCGTGTCTGTCTCTTGACCTTCCCGATACCAATTTGGACAATATGGAATGGCTAGACATCACAATGCCCAGCTCCTCATCTGGACTCACTCCTCTCAGTTCTACTGCCCCCAGCGTGTTTTCCACTGACTTTCTAGATCCGCAAGATCTACAGCTGCACTGGGATTAAGCTATAGCCAATGAGAACACGGCCTGCAAGTCTCCATACAGCAGAGGTCCATTATTACACCATTCTGATTGCCGTTAAGATAAATTAGGACAGTAACGTTTGGAAGAACAAATGCTTGAAGCTAATTCCTTATTGATTTTCAAGTTTACAACAGTGAATTACTTTATGCTCCTATCAGTAATGCAGATCAGGGCCCTCTGAAAGCTGTATTTCACAAGTCAAGAAAGGATGATTGTACTTACTGATACCCCGAGGTAAATGCATCACAGATATTTAAGAAAGAAGTTACGTCTCTGACTTTGTAATGCTTAAATGAGCAACACAACATGGCTAAACTTAGAGAAGAAAAAGTGAGATTTCAACTGTCTGTATTGACACAGCGAGCAAATGTTTGGGGGAGGTGGAGGTATCACTGCACTTCATTGTTCCTGTGGATAGCCTGAGCCAGGTTCAAAATGAATTGTGAGGGCAAAGGCAAGTAGAAGCACTGGCTGGTTCAGTGAAATTTCATATATCTAGTCTCTTAATTTGTTCAAGTTGTTTTTATATTTCGGTTTTGTGGTTTTTAAAACTCTTCCTCCATTCTTTAATCATGAGGGAAGAATTTAACTGCATCCAAAGGGATATTAAGTGTAACTGCAAGAAATCCACTGTAGCTGTGCCAGGTAATATTGAGAACACTGAATTTTCTATAGCGATGCTCTGGATTTAATCGCTTGGTTTTAATGTGTATATCAGACAGTCATTTGTACACTCTTTAACTTTGTATAGCTTACTTTTGTGAACAGAGGGGAACAGCAATCTTCAAATGAGAGATTGCTATAATGGAAATAATAAATATCCTTATTTACTTTGTGCTTGAGGATATTTGTTAGGTCATTGAATCCAGTATCTCTCCATATTAGAACAGCTTGAGGAAGTAAAAAAGTTCAATTAATGCTGTTGTGCACTACAATCCTGCAAGCATCTATGCAAAGACAGTCCCAAGGGCCTCAATAGAAGATGTTTGTAGGATCAGACCAAGTAACAGGGGACAGGATTGACAGGACAACCACCGTTTTTTAATGAATACTTTATCTGTTGAACAAAACTGTTGAACAGTTTTGTCTCTCACTACATAACATCAGGGAAGCTGAACAGAATCCTAACTAGCAGTATCAAGATGTACTGTCTTGTGATAAGAAGGCATATTTCATACCTAAAACAGACAATAGCAAAAATTAAGCTCTTACCTCATAGCACATGAAAATATTTTTAAAGCCCTTAGTTGTTTTTTTCCAGAGTCTATTATGAAAGCAGTGGTAAAAACAAACAAAAAACGCAAAAAGCTGTAAAATACTTTGAAATTCTGTGGTTGTCTCTCAGGTAATAGCTGTTAAATGTTGCCATAGATGACGCAGGCTAGTCATCAAACATAAAATTGGAATTATTTCCTATTAGGGAATTCCTGAATGAAGGAGAAAGGAAGTAGTCCCCTATTCCCTGAACAATGGAAATGTATGTTTTCTAGTCTGAAAACTGATCTCATTGCTGAATTCCTTCCTCCACCAACCTTCAAAAATCAAGTTTTGTAGGAACTAATGAAAAAATGCCTTGAAGCTTTTGCTTACTTTGTAATGATATGTATCAACAAAATAGTGAAAACAGAAAGTACCTGTTTAACTATTTAACAACCTGTATCACATTAAAAAAAAAAAAGAATTCCAACACAATCACGGTAACATCAAACTAAATACTTTTGTTAGAAAATGTTGTGGAATTAACTGTAAATGAATGTCTCCAGATATACAGTGCAGTCTGATTTACTTAATATTACAGAATTCCATTAGCTTCAGATAAAACAGTGGATTGTATCATTGATTCAGGGTTTATCAGATGTTTGCATCATATCAATTACTAGCACTTTAAGTCATTATATATTCAGCAGTTTTACAGGCCAGGATTTACTTCAGTCTGAAACTAAGTACAGACAAACAATCTCTGGAGCTTTTCACAACAAAAGATGGAGATGAAAGACGTATTTCCTTATTCCTTCTTGCTGTGCCTACAGTATTTGAGTACAGTGTTACACGTCAACTGTCTGCCTTAAATGTTGATGGTATAGGACTCTTCAATAACACTGAACAAATACATTCAACTTTTTGCATTCCTTTTCATCATACTATCTTGGGAGCTAATACTCTGAGATACTAAGTGCCCTCAGCTGTTCGGAGAATAAGAATTAAGGACTTTTGGTCTGATAGGAACAATTTTGAATGAAATTTAGTGTTCTGCAGTACTGTCAATTTATTCTGTGTGACACACCAGACATCATACCACATGTGTGTGGTAAGAGTTACCCCTTTTTGACCCTGCCTTTTGATTAAATAAAAGGCAAGTAAATTAATTTTTAGAGGACAAATTAACCTAGAGCAACTGTACTGTCATTTTTGATGTGCGTGTAAATAGAGCTTAAAACGGGCAATGTCATCTTGCTACAAAACTATCCTTATTGGCAGTGTAGAATGTTAACTAATCCATAGGAATCTATGTGCAGAAATCAACCCAAACAGTTGAGACGTGTTGTTGTCAGTACAGTATAGCTTTCTACTCTAAAGTCTGTTTGGGGAAAAAAAAATTATTTAAAAAATTAAGGGATCATTTTAGTTTTTGAAGTACAAATATTCTAGTGTAGGGACTGTGTGATTACTTTTTTGTACATTTCAGAATTGTGTATTAAACCTTATATATAATGGTTTGCTTTAGACTTTGTTCTGAAATGTGATATATTTGCCATAGTTATATATGCCTGTTATGGCAGAAATAGGTTTTGCTTAGACTTTTGTGTGTGCATGATTTACATGACAATTTTTGTAACACAAATACAATACATCTTAAACTTAATCATGACTGTGCAGTTTGACTGTACAGAACTGAATATTTCTCATTAAGAGAACAGCTGCAAAGGAACGCACTGGCACTAAATTTGCCATTTCATAGCTGCCGTATGCTAACAGAACACGTCCTATCAAATGTGTTGTTAGTAGATCCTTCAAAGTAATTAAGAATACCATTTTATCAGTGTGAAAATCAAAAGCTGGTGTTTACATTTGTAAACACCAAGAGATAGCTCAGACATGTTTTACAAGGCTAATGTTAATCAAGAGGAGTCACATCTTGCGTTTCATACAGAAATGGTATTTGTTACGTGCTTTTAGTGCCATTCAGCTTTAGTTAGGGCAAGTAAGTTTACAGGCAAAATTTTGTCTAACATTATAAATAGTTAAGAAATACTTTTAAGAACTTTTTCAGTTCTCTCTGAATCTATGGCAGTTGTTCTCTGCAGAAATTGAGAGCCTAATCTGGCAATGTGGGATTGCACAATCAGACCTTTAAAAATCTGAGGCCACAGCTTTTAGAAATAATCACTATGTAATACAGAAATTTCTTTCCAAGGTACTTCTAAATTCACCAACTGGAGTTGTGTTCGAGGAAGCAGGTGATCAGAATAGAAGTTTCAATATTAAACATTCATGTTCCGTAATATCAAACACTCAGATGCCTGAGAGGTGTAGGCACCATCATTGGAAACCAAGCACAAGCTGCCAAACTGTTTTCCAGGCAGAGAAGATGCAATCGCAGAATACATTTAACTGGAAGGGCATGATGTAATCAAAACACAGTCAAGCTCACCGCTGTAAACAGTTCCTATTTAGATGGCATCTTCAGTGTATTATAAACTTCAAGCAAAGTCTATTAAAACTGGAAAAATAATTTCTTCCACTTCTCTCTAGTAAATGTTGTGTTGAAACTCTATATTGTGGTCTATGAAATGGCCTTACGATGACGTCTAGACCATACTACGGGTGGGTTTGTATGTGAGCTACAAGAAATGGAGTTGCATATAGTGTGTACATGGCCAATAAAGAGCATCCATTAAAATCTGAAGTAATCTCAAATACTCCTTTTATACCAGTTTGCTAGGAATAAATATTATAAAGTGCAAAAAAGAGACACCTACATCATTCTGTAGTGTCCAGTACTGAATATAAAGAGACTTTTTAAGTTAAAAGTGCATAAATGTATTTGTAGAAATCTAGCCAAAAAAGGCCATTCTAGCTATGAGAGCAAATTCTCAGTTAAAAGCAGGGAATGGTGAATAACTATATAATCACACTATTTTTATAAAAAGATACAGCTCAGATATTCAAAAGACAGCCTAAAATAAATTATAATAATATAAAAGTTTAAATAGGAACCAAAGCATTGCCATTTATATTGCCAAAGGAGGCACTTTGTATTTTGAGGCATAGGAAGTTAAATCCCCCAAAGTATTACCCATACTTTTTTAAATTTAAGGATGTAGATATTTTCAAAGTTGTTTTTGATGTTTAACAGTACAGATTTGTTTTTGTTGTTTGAAAAATTTGTATTAAGTAATAGCACAGGCTTTTTTCCAGATAGGATTTTTCTTCACAGTACTGCTTGCAGTAGAAATGACGCTAACCCTAGTAGGCGCTTCTCTTCTTGTTTTCACAGTCATAATTATGTCTTAGCATCTCATTTTGTGGAAAGAAGAAGATAGACGCCTGTCCCTAGGGCCCTCTTGCTTTAAGCACTACTTTACTAAATGCAAATTATGGCAATCAGGGCGTCAGTTTATGTATTGCCTTTCTATAAGAAACCATGATGCCTTTGTATTTGCTGTTTGCACCCCTAAAATCAATTCCATATGTTTGAATGCCATACGTTTTGCACATTGTACTGTATATATGTAATGCATACTGTATTTTTATATGTGTACGACATTTATCAAATATTTTGTACATAGTGGCAATATTGTAGCTACTGAGGAAATGTTTGATATTTCGGCATTTTTGCTAAGTGTCTCAAATAAAAGATGAAAACTGTGTTCATGTGTCCATGCTGACTACTTAAAAGTTATAAATATCATTAGTAATAATCCACAACACCTCTGACTTTTACGAGTCAGGAACATTTGGCCTAAGCACCTTTCTCACA
>NW_010254757.1:223-5189 GCF_000690775.1 Eurypyga helias | reverse complement strand
GGAATGAGAATGAAATCTGCACTTAGACAAACTCCAAAAGAATTACGGTTTGTCTTCAAAATCAAGCCAAAATCTGTAAGAATAGAGATCTCCTGAGCTTTCAAACTTTGGGCTTGGACTGTTGGGGTTTTTTAAGCAAGACTATTACATTAATTCATTTTCTGTTCTTTTCTCAAGAAAAGGTAGGGTGAGACAGTACTTCTGTCATTAAAAAAAAAAAAAGTAATGTATGTACAAGTGTAACTATCTTATATCAACACAGGTAAAATCTGAGTGATAGTCTTCCGTATATTTTAACTGAAATGGCTTCATGAAAACTAAATCATAAGCAATGACCTTTTTGTATAGCTCATAAGCCATTCAGGCCTTACTTTTAATTTGTCACCGTATTTTCATGATGTGCAGCTGCTGGGGTCCATTCCCCACAGCTCATCTACTAACTAGTTCCTTGAAAACTGACTCTTTCTTTGGATCAGCCCAACCTTAAAAACCTAAGCTTGCAAGAATCCAAGAATACCTGTCCTGCCAAGGTACTTCTTAGAAAATATGAGCAGTTGGGAATGGAGTGCTTCTCCTAGGGTACCCAGAGAGTAACGCTGCGTTACCTACACAAACCTAACAAGCTCCGACAGTACTAACAACTGCAGAGATGCGTTAAGTAATTTTGGACATTCCCTGTTCTTTTCACAAAAGCAAAACATCTTTTTTAAACTGTCTTCTGGAGTCTAGCACAGAGGAGGACCCCAGAGTTACACAACACGGGCACTGACCATGTCTGTCTGTGTAGGGGTACTAAAGAGACACTAGCGCTAGTTTAAACCCATCCCCGTCAAACATTAAAATTGATCAAAACTCACTCAAGATGCCATGGTAGAGCTTGGGAAGATAAAGTATCCCTCCAGTACATAGTTTTGTCGACCACAGTGAGTCGTTTCTAGCCAAATTCTCCAAGGATAATCTCTTGGATCGGTCCACGCCGTGCTGGTAGGGAGCGGAACAAGCGGCAACACTGAAGCCAGGTCTGAAAGCAGTGGCAGACAGATAGAGGGCTCGAATGCTGTTCTGGCTCTCATGCCAGGGTGTAAACGGAAAGACCTAGTTTCTTCCTCACTCCAAGCGAGACTTCTCTCAGGCAGGAAAAAGGGGCAGCTCAACAGACAGAACAACCAAGGCATTCCAGGGAGGTGCATGTTCCTGTTGTGAACCTCAGGCATGTCCCTGCCCTGGAGCAGCCTGGGGGAACGGTTCCACCGAGCTGCTCACGTCAGGCCACATAGCTGGGCCTGTGCGATCAGGTGAGCTTCTGAGGATTCCCCAGTCAGTTTAACCTCATTTGTGAGGCCAATGCAACATTTTGTTCACTTACGCAAATGAAGCTTTAAGGTCTCTCAGAGTGAAGTCAAAATCTATCAAAATACCATGCAATACAGGCTTCTGCTCCTAACGGTGTTACATTGTCACAGACACAGAAATAAACGCCAAGTAAGTTTATATGGACATTCTCACCACCTACAAAATACTGTGATTCTTTCTTCTACTTTACAGCACCAGTCTGCAATGTAACAAGAAAGGAAATAGTGTTTGTACCACATTTTTCTTAACAGGAACTACCTGTAATTCTCAACAAAAACAAAGAACTTTTACTTATTAAAAAAGCAAGGACAAAGAAGGTGGCTATTCTGTGAGAAATTAAGGGGTATTTCAGAACTATAATAAGGTGAAGAAAGGATCAGAAAATGATTGCTGGTGTAGACAAGATTGCACCCACTTTCATTCGTTCATGACTTTCCCAAATTCTTCCAAGGTTTTCAAGATGTGCTGCTTTGTGGGATTTCGTATTTGCATTTTGTATTCTGCTCAGCTTCTGTTCTAGAACACCTAAGAATTTCTCCAGGAGAATGCGCTATGAGCTGTTAAATATGCATAAGCTTCTTTTCATGATGAAGCTGCTTCATCTAAGTATTATACTTCCTCTCGTGGAGGCAGTCCTCACACTCACCTTTTCCTTATTAAAATTTGTTCTATGCTGCTGACATCAGAACTGGCCCAAATCCTAAAAACCCATAAAGCGGTAAGTAGTGCTCATAAAACTGACAAATTAAACTTAGCAATACGCCCTGTAAATTTCATAAAATACATTTTCTTTATGAAGTTTTACCATTCCAAAAGACTGTAGGCTGTATATGTCACAATCTTACCTTCGGATATCACACCCCAAACACAAATATTGCAAAACAAGTGTAGCACTGTTTGACTATGCTTTTGTGCATTACAGAACTCAGTTGGAATATATCAGAGAGAAAGCACTTGGTGCCAACTGGCAATTTGTGGGTTTGATTGTTTTACACAGACCAAGAAATACAAACATATAGCCCTCCCCCCCAGCTGTTCATTTTGGTATCATGATACAAACACCAAGAAAGAAGGACTGATAAAGCTTGAGATTATGCTGAATAAACCCTGTCCACAAACTAAACCCTGGTTTTCAATGAAACCCGAATATATTAAATCATGTTCTACAAATATCCATCATCACATTTGTCTTTACTCTGTACAATATTAAATGCTATATACTCCTGCCTATCAGCTTGCTGTTAACTATACAAATGTTGCTAAAGAGCGACACATTTCTTAGAACATTTGTACCGTTTCAAGTCAGAAATGTTTCTTTGATAGCAAAGGCTCAGTTCCTCACACCACTATGACCTTCCTAAAAGAGAATCAAAGTACCAAACTACAGGAGCATCTGAGACACAACTGCTAGGGTGTTTTTTGGGTGGTTTTTTGTTTCCATTTAAGTGTTTATCCATAAATTTATAGAGTTAATTCTAACACTTCCCTTCACACAGGAAATTACCCAAGATGAGTCTCCAGCCTCTTCTGCAGAACAGGATGGCAGGGCCACTCTAACGTAACACTGCACGACTCCTGAATCCCTCAGAGGCAGCGGCTGTTGATGCAAAGTTAAAGTAGCGAACTGAAACATTCTTTACCTCAGGTAACTGACAACTTAGGAGCATTCCAGCTGCCCCGTAGCATGTCTTTATCAACTCAGTTACACAGTTGCACATCTCTGCATACATGTGATTATTCCCCTGTATCAACTTGGTAGAGTTAGGGAGATTTGCAGAAAAGCCTGGTTTTGCACATTGCAACAGACATCACAGCCCTCTCCTAAAGCAACACCTCCCATCTCATAGCAGTGAGGCTTAGGGAAGGAAGAAAAAAACCTGGTGATTATTTTCTCCCTCCAACAAAGAGGAGGGAACAACAAAGAGAATCTCCCTCCATTATCATTTCAGAATCAGAGTCTTCTAAAACTTTCCTTAGGAGAGTCATGTTTTATTTTTTTTAAAAAAAAGGGAACACCACATACACAGGACTCAGCATAAGGGATCAGAGCTTTTGCACGGAGCTCGAACAAAGGTAATAACCAGCATAAAAGACAACTTTCAAACGAAAGTATCCAGACATCAAAAGAAAACACAGGCAATTACATGTTTTAAAACTCAATTTACAATTTTAGTTATAAAAACGATTGTTTTGATAAATCAGCTCATGATTAACCAGCACGTTGGTTAGACAGTAACCTTTTTTCCAGACATGTTGAGGAAGTTAGGCTCAGAGAGTAGGCAACATTTTTAAACCCAATCAAATATTTCCTCTTAAGCTGCTCAGATCATCTTTATGATTTCAGACTGAACTTTCAATCTTCTCACACAGTTAAGGAAGAACTTTAGCATTAGAAGTTGCTTTACCATTAAATACTATTTCTCATGCCAACTGAATACATTCATTAAAAATGTAGTGTATTTGAGGAGGTACAGATCATATGAATTCCACATATAACTCCAACAGTCCTGCCTGCTTTCCCCCGTCATAAAATTACTTCTCCGCTCACAAAAATATAAAATCACAAATAAAACACAGACATGAGTTACACAGAAACTGGGATGACAAGTTACAACTGCCAAGTATGGCACATAAAAGAACATATATGTAATCAGTAGGCCAGAAATGGAAGGACATCAGACAAACATAATGTCGTGGTTTAACTCCAGTCAGCAAAATACCACGAAGCTGCTCTCACACCTTCCCCTTCCCTCCCCGCCACCTTCCTCCAGAGGAGGAGAGTCAGAGGAAAAAGACAAGGAAGCTTGTAAAATTGAGATAAGAGTTATTTACTAGTTGAGTACAAAGCAATAATATATATATATAAATTAATATATACTACTACTAAGTAATTAAAATAGTAGCAAATAAAGCATATGATACAATTGTCCACCACCTGCCAACTGATACACAGCCAGGTCCTGAGAAGTGAGAGTCAGAGCCCGAGAGCTGCAGCCCGAGAGCGATGGCAGCAGAGTCCAAGTGAACCCTATCAGCGACAGCACAGCTGGGAAAGCCAACTGACCCACCAACTCGCTAACGAATGAGCCGGCACAGGAGTTAGCAAAGCAGTAACAAAGGAGTTAGCAAAGGAGTAAAAAGAGAGGTAGAGAGTGTGATGGCCCCTGAGCCCTCTCCCTGCTTAAGAGCATGACATGACATAGTATGGAATGAAATACCCCTCTGGTCAGTTTGGGTCGGCTGTCTGAACTGTGTGCCCCCCACAGTGTCTGTGACGAGACGGGAACGCAGCTGCAGGTGGAGAAAGACCTTGAATGTGGTGCAGGCTCTCCCCAGCACCAGCTAAAACGTACCTTATCAGTACTGTCCTCAGGGTAAATCCAGAAAGCAGCCAGTGTGAGGAAAGTTAACTGTTTCCTGACTAAAACCAGCACACATGACTTAGTGAAATCTAACTCTGTCCTGCTGCCACCTTGGTAACACAGAGTAACTCTTCCTCAGTCAGCCACGATAACCGGCCCCCTGCGGGCACTCCTTACCGTAAAAGTTACAGGCGTGGGAGCCGGGTGAGGCAGGTTCCACTCCGACACACGAAGACGGAGGCAGGACGGGC
>NW_010254757.1:0-211 GCF_000690775.1 Eurypyga helias | reverse complement strand
GGTCTCCCCTCTCCCTCGCCACAGGCCAGCTGAGGTTACGGCCTCCGAAGCTCCCGGTGAACCGCGCGAGCCGGCAGATTCCAGCAAGTGTTCAGCTTGGCCAGGCCACCAGTTATGCCCACAAGGCCTGGAAAAAACGGCATGTGGTTCAGCTTAGGACGCCCCCTCAGCGGACGCCCACCGCACCGGAGGGGAAGGCGCCGCGCGCGCT
>NW_010254756.1:0-15244 GCF_000690775.1 Eurypyga helias | reverse complement strand
GATTCTATGATTCTATGATTTACAGTTTAGCTCGGTTTCTTACATAATGCCGGGGTGGAGGAAAACACTGTGAGGCTGTGTGAAGGGCCTGAACCCACTCCCATTGCACTCTGGCAGAGCTCCCATGAGTTTCACTTGGAGCCAGGAGGAGCTCTGACTTGTAACCAAGTGCACATAAATAGGTAGGCATTGTTCAGAAATGTGTGCAGTGCCGTTTATTTTCCTTTTTGTCAATTGAAAGTGTTCTTCCTCCTGCTGATGGAATAAATGAACAAGAGTCATTGGTGCAAAATGCACATGGGAATTTGGAGGAGCAAAGTCCATGTTACTCTGAACTCAGAGCTGCCAGTCTGGCTTCTTCACTAACTTGTGACCTGACCCTTCCATCAAAGGCTTCATGTCGCTGAATCACAGAATAGTTGAGGTTGGAAGCAACCTCTGGACATCATCCCTGCTCAAGCAGGGCTATCTAAACCCAGTTGCCCATGATGGCATCCAGACGTGTTTTGAATATCTCCAAGGATGCAGACTCTACAACCTCCCTGGGCAACCTATTTCAGTGCACAGTCACCCTCACAGTAAAAAAGGGTTTCCTGATGTTCAGAGGGAACTTTCCGTATTTCAGTTTGTGCCCATGTCCTCTAGTCCTGGCACTGAGCACCACTGAAAAAGAGCCTGGCTCTGTCCTCCTTGCAGCTTACCTTCAGGTTATAGACAATTATAATGTCCCCTTGTACCTTTTCTTCTCCAGACTCCCAGCTCTCTCAGCTGTTCCTCATAAGAGACATGTTCTAGACCCTTAATCATCTTCATGGCTCTTGGGTGAACTCTCCCCAGGATGTCCATGTCTCTCTTGTAGTGAGGAGCACAGAACTGGACACAGTGCTCCAAGTGTGGCCTCACCACTCCTGAATAAAGAGGAAGGATCACATAACTTGACCTGCTGGCATTGTCACTTTTACACTCCTTGACTTTGTTATCCATTGGAAGGCTGGGAATGGTAATGAAGGGATGACCCAATGCCTAGAATTGCTCCAAGTGACATGCTGGCCAGTTCTATGTAGTTCATAGTGGGTTACTCGCTTCATATTCATAGAATCACAGAATGGTTTGGGTTGGAAGGGACCTTAAAGATCATCCAGTTCCAACCCCCCTGCCATGGGCAGGGACACCTTCCACTAGACCAGGTTGCTCAAAGCTTCATCCAGCCTGGCCTTGAAGACATCCAGGGATGGGACATCCACAGCTTCTCTGGGCAACCTGTTCCAGTGCTTCACCACCCTCTCCAGGAAGAATTTTTTCCTGATATCCAAACTGAAGCTCCCTGCTTTCAATTTACATCCATGTTGTCTTCACTGCTCCATTGTCTTTGATTTCACTTTCACAAAACGCTTTATTTTAAACATGTTTTACCATGCTTATTTCACCAGTTTCTATACCCAATGGTACACAGCTGTTACTGTGCTGTGAGTGTGAGTAACGTTTTCAGTCCTGTATGCCCTTCTGTCCAATTTACGTCTTTTACATAGGTCATTATTGCATCTTACAAAGGAATCTG
The DNA here is from genome assembly GCF_000690775.1 of Eurypyga helias. Taxonomy (NCBI): domain Eukaryota; kingdom Metazoa; phylum Chordata; class Aves; order Eurypygiformes; family Eurypygidae; genus Eurypyga; species Eurypyga helias. The sequence continues at coordinate 13,686 of NW_010254756.1, read as the reverse complement.
AGCAGAAGACAGTCGGCTCCAAAATATTTTGATCTGTAGTGGGGAGGAATACTTTCTGTAAATATTTTATTTGAGGGTTGTAAAGGGACAAATGGTTTTTGTGTTTCCACTTGAAGAACTCTTCTAAGGAGATGTGTCTTTCAGACCAAGTGCGCAATGTGGTCTGGAGAAGAAACATCTCTAGTGCTCTGCTTCCTGAGACTGACATTTCTTTACACTTTTGTGGAAGAAAGTTTGGAACTAATCTTTAAAGCCCGTGGAAAAGAAAACAAGCTTTAGCAATAATACAAATTTCTAGTAGTAAGGATGGTTCTTCATTACAGTTCATATATCCAAAACACTGCTTCCAGTCTAGTATACAAAGCCCCATCAAACCAAACCAAACAAACCAAAATAGTTTATGGAGAGTCTTCTTTTTTTTTCTTTTTCTTTTTTTTACATTTTGGAAAATGTTTGTTCCTTTTGACTTCATTCTGGTTGCTCTTCATTTTGACCTGTATCAACAAGAAGAGACTAAGGCTTGCAGTTTACAGTAGCATTGGTTTTCTTTCCATCTTCACCTTACATTTTCCACTTGGTAGTGAGTTCCCTCTCCTTCCCGGCACTTAACCACACTACTGATTATTTGCAGCAGCCTGAGACCATAGTGCTGACTGTTTATGGATGCAGGCTTTGTGGTGTTTTTTTTTTTTTTGCGCTAATGAATGAGTTCAGAAGTAAATTCACATTTAGAATATATATGTCTTACAAGAGAAGTCACTTTTTCAGCTGTATTTTTGGAATTTCTTGAACTGACATGCAGTGATTGGCAGTAAGCGTCATGGAAGTAGCCTTGTGTTTTGCAGATGTTAAGTGCTTCAGAAAATGTGCTGGGTTCTTTCATGTGGTCTGTGCTGAACCTACTACTGAGTCAACTGCAAGCTGCAGTTTAGACAGCTTGGCTACCAAAAACTGGTGTCTACTTGCAGCACCTCGTAAAGCTTGGTAACCTTGTTGTTTTAGTAGTGTTGATTTGCTTGTGGCAAAAGAAGGTAGGAAACAATTACATCACTTCACGTGGAACTTTAACTGTGTCAGACCTCAAAATGAGGACAAAACCAAGAGGCAAATTCTTCTAAATTTGAAGATAGCTCAGATTGGAGGTTTGGTGAAACTCCTGCCCTGCAACAAATTTCCACAAATGCAGGATCAAATGAGCTGTTATCCCAAATTCCTAACAGTTTTGGTTGTCACTAGCTGCTGTCATACCTCTGTTTGCCCTTGGAACCAAAATCTATGTTGTGCAAAGATAGGAGATGCTGTTCTGCCATTGTGGGGTGAATTCAGAGTTCACTTAAACTGCTGTCTGAATAGCTTAAAGTTTAAAATCCATCCTTCTGGTGCATGCGTGGAACAGTGCCAACTGTTCAAAACTGTTCTTGCAGTGGGTATCATCTCTGCATGAGAATTGCCAGCTCTGAGGAGAAAAGATAACTTAGTCCCAGCGGTATATGCAGTAGTGCACTGAGCCTTTCATCAAAGCTTCTTTACTGCTGCCTTTGGCTGTGGAGGAGAGCCTAGCAGGTGCTGTGGTGACTGAACAAGTCAGTGTGCACTATCCTCTTTACTGACGTTGAACTGCTGGAGGGAAGGTTTCATTAAATTTTATTTTATGGCAACAGCATAGATCTGCTATTTGGAACTTTTTTTTTTTTTTAAGCTAGAATATTGAGTCAAAATGGGTTTTCCTCTTTCAATTCTGACAAATATGTGTGTATAACAAATTATCTTTGGGTATTTTGAAACTTCACTGTAACAAGATATCTGAAGTGTTCTTTTATTACCCAAGACATGAAATGTCAGAATTTTATGCATTATAACTAGACACCGAGACAACACCTCCTCTAGACTGACACTGTTGTGCAAAACGAAGGGGACTGCTTCTGGCTACTCCATACTTGCGTAGTATGAGGGCAGGAGACATGCAGGACAGGAGGCAGACTTAAATCCTCTGAATCACACGATTGCATTGACTACAGAAGGTGCTAGAGTTAGTCCCTAAGATTTCCCCCTCAGAGGCTGTGGATGCTGGAGAGGAGAGAGTGTTTTGGAATTTCTGGGAACTGAATTCTGTACTCTAGTTCCTGTCTAGTGATTTCAGTGACCCGATCACAATTCCTTTCTATATTGAAGTCACTCAGGCAAATAATCCATATTGAATTTCTCTGAGATTTAGGACATCATTTTGTTGGAGGTGATGAAACAATAAATCTTAGCCCACTATGCTCGGGCTCTTCAAGCAAAGAAAAAGCATTGCCTGGTCTACGTAGGTCAACCTTCATTGACTGACTTGACAGAGATTTCATTCCCTTCTCCATCATTCCCAACACCATTGGTAGGATGCCCACTCCCATCCTGCAGTTCCTCTTTAAGCATCCAGAATCCCTTTTGGAAACAAATATAAAGCTACCTGTTATTAAGATAAAAGGCTTAAGGTGAAGATGTTAATCTACGTTGTGGGAAGTTGACTCTCTGTGTAGCAAGTGTACCACCTCTCCTGCTCCTGTGAACAGTGCAACCTTCAATATTTTGGATAAATGTCCTTGTACTTAATCTATAAAGCTGTCCAGGACCTCATTTGTCATTCCAAGATATATATATATATATCCTGAGCTTGATGTTTGTTGTCTTTCCAGATTAATACTGTTTTAGCACTGAAGTTGTCCTTTGGTGAGTTCTTTTTTAAATTGGCACATGTATGTATCCCAACACACTCTTGTTAATAGTCAGACACAGGTAACTTGCATAAACTCTTGTTGAGCTTTCTTTGCCTCTTTGTTTAAGACGTACTCTGCATATCCACTGATCAGTAGCTTCATGAGATAGAATTAATAGAAGCATAGGGCATGAGAGTGGCACATATAAAGCAAAAAATAAAACCAAAGCAAAGATCCCAGCCTTCAGACTCCCGTACTTCATGAAATAACTGCTTTAAATAATCTTCCAAAGTGTTTGGCTCTTTATTCAATGCCTAGATCCTAGTTCTGGTTGCAGGTAAGCAGAGATCAGCTACCTGCAACAGGTAGTTTGAAACTTTCTTTGAAACTAGAAATTTTCTCCTGTGTTATTTTGTGCTCTCACCTCTCCTACTTCAGACCTGCATAACAAATCCGCTTTTGAATCCCACTGAAGTAGAAGATGGAAGAGTCTGGTAATACAAAAGCTCAAAGAAATTCTGCCCTTTTGCTGGTTCTCCACCTTTTTGAGCAGATGGTTAAACTGAAGCAGATCACATCAGGAGGATTTGTAGTCCGATGTCTTTCTTCCTTTCCTTCCACATATGGGTCTGTATAACAAAAGAAAAAGTCCAGAGGGACTTGATTTCTCTGCCTATATACATGGATGGTCAAATCCTTGCTATGTCATTTGTGGCATGTAGCAAGTTAGTGGGCCAATGTGTGTTTTTTAATAAGTCAAATCTAAGTTTTGAGGAGGAGAGCAGATAGGGTTGCATATGCAGATACTCAGATCCACAGACAAAATCCCAATATATATTATTGAGGAAGAATACTTTGTCTGATTAATGTCAAATTAAAATTCTGTAAAGTAAGAATTACTGAACACCGGACAGAGTAGGTAGAAGAATTACCTGAAAGAGGTTTCTGGATGTACATGACAAATTACAGTGCTGTACCAAAATGTCTCAGAGCTACTACTTATTCATATGTTTTCTACCTTTAAGGTGGTGTTTTGTTTTGATTTTTTTGTAGATTGAGTTTTCCTTGTTACCTCCACAATTCTATTTAAATCCATTTGATATCTGGATTTAGGATGATGGAATTACAAGATGATGGCCCTGATCTGTACATTTACACTTTTGGGCTTGATGCCTTGTCAGAAAAGACTTAGCAAATAATAAATGAATATAAACAACATCACAGCTAACACATTTGCTTTTGTAAGAGAAAACCAATGTTTTGTAGAGCCAAAGTTGGCTTTATCTCTGGATATTCCAGAGTTCATTTAAAAACAGCACAGGTATTAACAGTCTAGCGTGAAGTTTTAGCTCTAAGCTTTTAAGCAAGAAATTTTGTACTGTGCAAGGAGCAAAATGGAGATGATGGAGAAACATGTCCTGTAATGTAAACTTGAGAAATAAACTATCCACAACAGGAAAAGCCTAGGGGCCAAATTCTGAAATACTTAATAGAAGTTTGCCTGAGTAAAAAGTATGTAAGGACATCAAGACCTAAAGGCATACTGACAGATAAATATAATAAAAACAAAATCTAGCATGATGACATTCTAATAACATTTGTTAAATATCTTCTGCAAATGGTTATGAAACTTGTCTTTATGAGATGATTTACAGAGCATTCAGGGAAATACAGATACTGTGAAGTATCTTGCTGGCAAACTAAAGAAACCCCTGGAGTTTGTCTGCTCTTCATAGAAGTAGAAAATCTAGCAGCTGTTTGACAAAGAATTTGAGTAAAATAAAAATAGAATAGATTTTAGTACTTCCTTAAACTTGTTTGTTGATTTGGGCTTAATCATAGTTTTGGGGTCTGTATAAAAATCCTAAGTAAGCCTTCACTTTCATTTAAACTTACAAATCTGACTCTTCTAGATCAAGGGAACAGAGAAATTGTTACATTAAAGTTCACTAAACCCTGAGCTCTCCATCAGCAGATAATTTAAACAGAAGGTGTCAGAACCCTCTCATGAGCAGGTTTTCCTTTCTGATACTATGAAAGCTAATTTACAATATATAACAAGCATGTACTGACCAACAGAGACATATGCTTTCTCCCATCAGAGGCAGTGCCTCTAGGCTAGCTGCTAGGTCAGGTTAGAGGAAGGTCTAAGAAATGCAGGAGAACATCAAAATGGAAAAAAAACACCCAAGTACGAATGTTAAGCATGAATGCAGTTAACATGTGGACAAAGCATTAGAGGAAATGAAGCACCGTGCCTCTTGCTGTCGTAAAATTAAGACCAACTGACTGGCTGGGATCTGTGCTTTAGCCTGGCAAAATACTGTGCGCGCTGGTGGGGTAGTTTAGAGGGACACAGCGTTCCTCAAGGTGTTGGTGATCCAACCAGCAACTGATGGTTCTTTCTATGCACCACTGGCAGCCAGTTAGCACGAGTCTGGAGATGGCCCATAGTTTCTGCTCAGGGGTGATGGGGAAAGGAGCCTTTTGTGCCATTGAATTTCCTTGTTCGTGCATTTGTCAACTCAGTGCAGCATTGCTTGGCAATGTGTCTGCATGCCCTTGGAGGACTTGGAGGGGCAGCCTTGGGCAGAAACATTGCTTTACTGCCTTTTACTCCTTCAGGGACAAAGGCTTGCATCCTGAGCATCCCATAAGGTTGTGGTTTCTTTTTTTCTACTAGCTAGCAACTTGAAAAGCTTAAACTATATGGACTGTATATTGCTAGCACTGAAATATTTTTACTTTGTTATAAGGAGTTGGACTTGATGATCCTTTTGGGTTCATTCCAATGTGCATTCTATGATTCTATAAAATGTAATGTGTCTGTTGGGGCGAAAGTGTAGTCAGCAAGTATTTTACCTTGGTTGAGCTGCGGAGGTAAAGGAATACTCACTAATCTGTGTATCTCTGTAGTACATCTGTAACAGCAGCAGAATAGCTATCACAGGCTTAATAGAAAACAAATAAAGTAACTTCATATTATCTATTCAACAGCCTATGTATTTTATGCAGCATTATATATACTTCACGCTTACAACTATTGGTCTATTTACAATCCTAAAACATCTATTACAGTACAGATTTGTGTTTTCTTATAATGCAAGAGTGAAATCAAGGAACAAATATTCGTAGATTGAGACCTTAAAAAAAAAAAAAAGATTGTTCTGAACACTGAGAGTAATTTAACAACTGAGACTGCAGGGAGTGAAGTAGCAAATGCTGAACTACAGACTCACAGGAATTAGTGGGTGTGGGTTTGTGGTTTATGTTAGAGGAGAAGTGAGACCCCAGATGACCAGAATGATCCTTCTTGGCACTGCAGCTGACCAGTCATGCATCCTGAGCATCCCACAGTGTTGTGTGTTTTTTCCAGTAGTTAGACTGCAGGTGTTTGGGGCTGTACAAGAAGGAGTATAAAAGAATAGGAAGTGAAAGGGAAAAGTGTTTGGGATATGTTTCTGCAGCTGGGCTGCTTGCAAGGAGTCAGCTCTGCAGTGGGAGGGCTCTGGCTGAAGCAATGAGTATTCAAGGCATGGTGGTCTCGCCTTCATCATCCAGAAACCCTTGATACTTAAATTATGTTCCATGGTTAGGATTTCCCCACGTTCAGAGATGTTATAATGTCTGCTGATGTCTGCCAGCTAAATTAGGATAGCTGTAAGGCCAGGTGTCTAACAGGGAAGGCTTTTAGACAAAATCCAATCTGTAAAGTAACATGAAGCATAAAAATAAACAGAGCCATTTTAGACAATCTCCCAGCTTTTGAGGCAGAGATGTGTTTAAAAAAGCAACTCCTCAGATGAACTTTTTTTTCCTCTGAAATTTGCTTCTTATGGGATTCATTAGTTAAAACAGACATAGCCCAGTGTAACAGAGTTCACCTCCTATGAATCAGACTGAAGTCTAGCTACTATTTTTTGGCTACCTTTTTATAGCATGCCTGTGTTTGTCATCACTCCTCTGCATTTTCTAATGTTGGAATGAATCATTTTAGGAATGTTTGTATCAGTTCTGTATGAAACCAGACAAGCTACAGCTTACTGAGCTTCTGAGGTTCACATTTTCTTGTCAATTAACAAAGTTGAAAATCTTTACTTAGTCTCCCCCCACCCCCAGAGGTGGGAAAATAAGTTGGTTATGTTTAGTTGTTCTCCCCTCCCCAATTCTGCCTCTTTCACAAACATGCTAAATCTTTAGTGTGTTTTTACTGATCCGTGGAAGTGTTTGCCTGAGTCCGGAGCAAGGATGGGCAGCCGGTTCACCCTGGCAGGCAGGCAGAAGCATGGAAACAGATCAGGAGCTCAGCGGTGTTTACAGTCTCTGCCAGGATATATGCAAATCCTTATTAGGATCATATCATGGCTTTTTCCCCAGAGTGAAAGCATTCTGTGAAGGAGTTTCCCTTTATTTAAACAAACTCTGCAGTGATCTTTTTAGTTCCAAAAATCGGACAAAGATAAGGTTTCACTTTGTTCTTCCAGCTGTGGCACAGATCTTTGTAACTTTGGGCACTATTCAGGCCACCTACAACAGCACCAAACACAGAAGTTGGTGTTTACTGTGGTGCATCTGCTTGAGAGCAGTATCTCCACAGGAGCTTGTAAGGAGCTTTATTTGCAGAGCTGCATGGGGGTACGTAACTTGGGCATCCCTTTCATCTCCTTTTTTCTGATAATAGACATTCTGCAGTCTTATCCTGGTGTGTGCATCAGCGCTTCCATGGCAGCGCTCGAATCAAAACCTAACATCTCTAAAGTCTTCGCAGTTCTTGCAGTGGAAATGTACAAAAGAACTGGAAACTTTCAGGAATTAACTTTGTTTTCTTGCTAGTTTGCTGTTGACTCACCCCAACTCCCTGCCCCCCAGTGTCTAAAAAGAGTGTTTTACAGTATTCCAATAGTCTTCAATACCACTAAAATTACTTTAATGAGGTTGGTCCTGTTTCTTGTTCTGGGCAGGTTACTTGACAGGGAATAGATACCAGTGATGTTAAATATTCAGGGTATTCTAAGCTGAAAACACAGATACTGATCACACAGTTTTCACCTGATATATGTTTGCTCTTATATGCACAGGTGTCTCCACTGCTTATCGCTTGCAGTAGGTTTTTATACCAATACAATGTGAGCGTAAAATAATACCACTGTGATCTAACACTAACTAGTTCACTCACTTTGCGTTCATATAAAAGCAAAGTGTAGAGGACAACAATCGTGTTCACACTGTAAAACTTATAAATAAAATAAATTTCAAGTATGTATGAATGTAGTAGTGCATTAAATATTCATTAAATTAATAAGATGATTAAAATTATAATCTATATTTTATCTCAGCATAGAAATAAATAGTAGAATTACAGCTACTGGTGAATATGATTAATAAGCATAAAGTTCTCCAGGGGTTGTTGCAAATTCCGTATGTGATAATTTGCGTTTGTATTTCAAGTCAGCTTGAAAAAAAAGGAAATTATATATAAAGGTGCTTTTCATCAAGTTATAGAATAATGTGTTCCATAAGACTTGTCTACATATAAAGTAACATTCTCATTGATTTGTATGTGAAAATACATACAAAAATAAAATAAAAATGGGTGTTGTAAACTTGCTCACGTGATTAACAGTTCTGAGGAAATCTACGAATTACACAATGCTAAGAACATAGTTTGGTTTCTCCGGGGTGTAAATCTGCACAGCTCCATTAAATTTAACAGAATTCCTTTGGTTTTCAATTATTTTTGGAGGTTGGCCAAATGTTGGCGGATAGCCTGATTGGCATAGACGTTCCTACCTGTAAAATCTTTTACTTTTTAAACTTATAGGTAGCTTGAGGTTAAAAAGAGGTTAACATAGCTTCACATAATTACACTACCTGCCAGAGCTGATTTGTGTACCATATCATTTTAATCAAATGAGTGTGGCAAATGGTGTTCATTTAACTCTTCAAAATGAGGAGAGAATTACTAGATAACTTACCCCTTGTGACCTTTTTTGTCACAGCATCTAATGTCCCTTCTCATTACAGAATATTCAAGTTAATGATTCACCTGTTTAGAAAACATTTTTTATTTAAGGAAAAGGAACTAAGAGAAAGTAGTTTTTTATTTCAAGATTGGTTAATCTTTACAATTTCCTCTTGGGCAGCATATAGTGGCCAGTAAGGGAAAAATAAGGGGCTGCATGCAGCTCTCACCACAGTGCAGTTAATAGTCACTGGATTGTTTCTTAGGGCTCCCAGATTAAAAGGACTAGGGGGGAATCCAAGCACTATTTGCCAAAACACATTTTAAAACCTATTTTAACTGGTTTTGTTCACAGCTGCAGAGAGGACTTCATGCATTGCTGAGGTCACTTTGATAGGCCTTTATTTGACCAAGGCTCATGTGCTTTTTCTCTTTATTTCAAATTCAGGAGGGTGTTTCAGCTTGTGCTTGTCTTCACAGAACATAAATAGATGTCAGTTTAAATGTATGACCTGACTGTAATAAGGATCTTGAAGCAGTGCTTAGCAGTGCATTGTTTTAAAGATGAGATATGGCAAATTAAGAGTACAATAGGTTATCAGACACTTAGATACGTGAAATGGACATCATGATTCACCAGACTTTTTACACTGTTTCTCATAAAATCCTCATAGTGAAATTGATGAGGTGTGGAGTAGATGTATGGGCAGGGAGGTAGGTGGAAAACTGGCTGAACTGCTGGGCTGAAAGGGTTGTGATCGGTAGCATGAAGTCCAGCTGGAGACCAGTCAGTAGTGGTGTACCTCAGGGACCAGTACTGGTTTGCAAATGATACAAAACTGGGAAGAGTGGTTGATAAACTATGTGGTTGTGCTGCCATTTGATTGACCTTGAGAGGCTGGAAAAATGTGCTGACAGTAACCTCATGAAGATCATGAAAGGGAATTGCCAAATCTCCCCTCTAATGAGGAATAACCCCACATCCTTGTACACGATGGGAGCTGACTGGCTGGAAAGCAGCTCAGCAGAGAATGACGGGGGTTTCTGGTGGACACCAAGTCAACCACTAGCCAGCAATGTGCCCTTGCAGCAAAGGCCAACAGCCTCCTGGGTTGTATTAGGCAGAGCATTGCCAGTAGGTCGAGGGGGTGACCCTTCTCTGCTCAGCACTGGCGAGATACATCTAGAGCCCTATGTCCAATTCTGGGCTCCCCAGTACGAGAGGCACAGACATGTTGGAGCACAAAGGGCCATGAAGATGATTAAGGAACTGGAGCATCTCTCATATGAGGAGAGGCTGAGTGTGCTGAAACTGATGGAGGAGCGAAGAAAACAGAGCCAGATGCTTCTCGGCGGCACACAGTGATTGGAGAACACAAAGTGACATACCAGAGGTTCCACCTGAACATAAGAAAACCCCACTTTTTCTGTGAGGGAGGCACGGGTTGCCCAGAGAGGCTGTGGAGTCTCCATCTTTGGAGACATTCAAAGCACAGCTGGACACTGTCCTGGGGCCACCTGGTCTCACCAACCCTGCTTGAGCAGGACGATCAAAGTAGCCAGTCTCTAGAGCTGCTTTCTAGTCTCAGCTATCCTACTATTTTGTGATTTCATAAAGAAGCTTAAATAGATAAAAGGATATTTTCATTGCACTTCATGACACATGCCCAGTGGTCTGTTAATAACATGGTAATGTTTACTCACTTTAATGATTAAACTTCTGAAAAACTGTCTTTGAATATTTTCTTAAGTTTCTGGCATATATTCTCGAACAGACTGGAAAAAGCCACAATTTGCCGACTTAACTGTGTTTACAGAGATGAGAGAGGTAGAATAAGTGTTCTGTGCATTAAAAACGTAAATACAATTTTCGGAGTTAAAATTACAGGTCCATAGGAAAGTCAGAAGTGGTCTATAGAGGTCATCTTTTTCAACCTTCTGGTGCAAGGGCCGTAGTTTATGTTATCCCTGGATATTTCTCTAACTATCTATTCCATGGTGAAGAATATTTGTTTTCTATACAGATGAAATTTTTCCTGAAGCAACTTGTGTCCCTGAGCTCTTGTCCCATTATCGTGCATGGTGGTGAAGAGAGCATGTTCATCTTTTCTCTAGCTATTTTGTAGGAATTGGAAGACAGTGATGTCCCTGAGCTTTCTCTTCTGTGGGTGACACAAGCACATTCCCTTTTTGACCTGTCTTTGTATGTCAGGTTCTCCAGTCCTCTCATGATCTTGGTGGCCCTTTGCTGGACTGTCTATGATATTTCTTTCTCTTGAACTGAGGGAAAATCGCTCCCTGTAACCTAGATGACGGGTGTGTTTCTTCTGGTAAGATTTAGCGGCACAATAAGATTTTTCCAGAACTCTCTGAGGAACCCTCCTACCAAGTTATAGGTATCAAAATAGGCTTCCTAAAGTCCAAAGAGAAATAAATCTCTTTTTTATTGGATAATTTTTCGAAGTAATGCAGAAAGGAGTTAGTCACAAGGGTGGTGTAAAGGATAACAGGTTTGAACCTATTCTGGCTGGAGACAAGGGGTATTCTGCCATTAACTTTAATGGAAGAAAGGAATGACAATTTTATAGAAAATGTGCTGAACTGGGACTGTGCATAGTTGGACGAAGGAAATCACTCAACCTCCTGTGAAACAGAGAGCCCTGGGACAACCCAGACTGAAAAATAAAGTCTTACAGAAGGCCCCAGGAGAAGAGATCTTTTTTCTGCCAGTATACAAATTGGTAGCTGGGAGACTGCTTACCTACTTTTACATGGAGAATTGGTCTTGATATTTTCATTGCAAGACATTGCAACTAGCCGCAGCAAACACTGGCCTCGTTGTGTGCGGTTTGCCTGCATCCCTCCCTTGATGCCACTTTTTTTGAAGGCTAAGACTTGCTGAAATAATTCTGACTGTAAGTTCCTGTACCAAATTTTTATAGGAAAACTTGAAAGACGACAGGATTATAGGATAAATAGGATTCTGTCTACTAATTAGTACTCCTAACAAGAACGTTCTTTCCCTTCAGGAAGTGACTACCTGAGACATTGTGTTCCCTGTTCTAGGTTTGCCACGGTACAGAGAATATTAACCTTTTATCTGTGTCTGCTGCTAAATAAGGAACTGATAGGAACTGATCCTCAGCCCAGAGGCCAGTGGTTTCCCACTGCACAACAGATTATCTTGGGAATGCTAATGGCAGTGGTCCAGAACAGAGCCAAGAAGTGTCCTCACAATCTTGATGGATGATTTAGTATTTGCGGCTTGGATTCAGTACCTGGGCCTCTTTTATTTATAATATCGATGTGTTCCCTGAATTTAAGCTGTCTCCTCAGAATTCATACTTGTCTGCAGCAGCAGAAAAAAAAGACAGGACTGTCATCTCTACAGTGTTGGATTCATCATGGAGCTTGGGTCAGACATTAACAGGTTTTAAGAAAGATGTCAAAACTCAGTAGTAATATCTTCTATCAAAAAGAAAAATATGGTGTTGGTTTATAGAAGGAAAGTGAAGAATGTTTCCTTGAGAAACAGTTGTATGTCCTGTCTATGTGTGAAATCATTTGGTGTACCTGCAAGAGCTGTCCAGACAGTGCATTTGAAATCTCCCTGTGACTAACAAGGAATGAAACTGAGAGGGTTCCTTAGACCTCTGGCATTGCTTGACTGGAGGTTTTTAGATACCATGATGTGGATAAGACTGAATAGTATCATTCCTGTGTTGATAGTCACAAGTAAGTAGTCCGGAGGTGAGGGCATAGGTGCAGAGTTGCTTTTTATGTGAGAGATCAACTGGAATGCATCGAGCTTTCCCTGGGGGTGGATGAAGAGTGAGTTGAATGCTTGTGGGTAAGGATTAAGGGGCAGACTAAAATGGGAGACACTATTCTGGGTGATTACTACAGACCACCTGATCAGGATGAGGAAGCTGATGAGGCCTTCTGCAGACAGCTGGGAGTAGCCTCGCAGTCACAAGCTCCAGTTGTCATGGGGGATTTCAATTACCCTGATATTTTCTGGAAAAGCTACACAGCCAGGCATGCACAGTCCAAGAGGTTCCTGCAGTGCATTGACAATAACTTCTTGATGCAGACAGTGGAGGAGCCGACAAGGAGAGGAGTAGTGCTGGACCTTGTACTTATAAACAAGGAGGGACTTGTCGAGGATGTGAAGGTAGGGGGCAACCTTGGATGTAGTGACCATGAGATGGTGGAGTTCAGGATCATATGCAGCAGACACAGAGCCACAGGCAGGATCAGTACCTTAGACTTCAGAAGGGCTAACTTCGGCCTCTTTAAGGACCTGCTTGGAGAAGTCCGTGGGATAGGGCTCTAGATGGAAGGGGGGCCCAAGAGAGCTGGTTAATACAAGCACCATTTCCTCCAAGCTCAAGACCGGAGCATCCCGAGGAGTAAGAAATCAAGTAAGAGATCTAGGAGACCTGCATGGATCAGCAGGGAGTTAATGAATAAACTTAACCGGAAGAAGGAAGTATATAGAACATGGCAGAAGGGGCTGACCACTTGAGAGGAATACAAGAATGTTGTCAGAGGATGTAGGGTTGCAGTAAGGAAAGCTAAGGCCTCCTTAGAACAAAACCTGCAAGAGAGGTCAAGGACAACAAGAAAGGCTTTTTCAAGTACATTGGATGAAAAAAGAAGACCAGAGGAAATGTGGGCCCACTGCTGAATGAAGTGGGTGCCCTGGTGACTGAGGATATGGAGAAAGCGGAGTTACTGAATGCCACCTTTGCCTTGGGCTTTACTGCTAAGACCAGCTCAGGAATCCCAGAGCTTGAAAACCATAGAGGAAGTCATGAGAAAGGGAGGTTTTGTCTCAGTTGAAGAGGGTTGGGTTAGAGATCAATTAAGCAAACTGAACATCCACAAATCCATGGGCCTTGATAAGATGCACCCACGAGTGCTGAGGGACCTGGCGGAAGTCATTGCTAGGCCACTCTCCATAATCTTTGAAAAGTCCTGAAGAATGGGAGAGGTGCCTCAGGACTGGAGGAAAGCCAATGTTAC